>NW_010237583.1:0-55244 GCF_000690775.1 Eurypyga helias | reverse complement strand
CCCAGGGAGGACAGCGGGGGGAGCAGAGGAAGCTCGGTAGCGCTCAGGCTGCCAACCCTTTTGGGGTGTGGGGGTAGACGGGGGTCGGAGGGTGAACGTCACCCCCACAGTAACGTGTCTCGAGGGAGATTTTAGGGAAGGGCTTGAGCTGAGAAGCGTTTGGGGCGCCGTGAGGAGGGCCATCACCCCAAGAGCCATCGTGAGGGAGGCGCCTCCAGGAAGCCAAGGCCTGGGCGCTCCCTGAGGCACCACGTGGCTCACGGCACCCCGAAGGTACCGTTTCCCCAAAGTCCTGCAGTCGGTACCTTCCTTCCCGCCACCCCACCGCACGGACTGAAATGCAGAAGGACACCAAGATAGAGCAGCTCTCAAGTGAACCTACGGAGCATTCTCCATCGGAGGTCAGCGGGTGCGACGGCCCAAGATGATCTCGTTCTAATTTTGTTCTTCATCAGAAACATACCAAGCAAATTCCAAAGCACCCAAATGGGTAAACCCGCGCCTGGGCGCTGCACTGGCGGCAGCAATCGCCCTCCTCTGGCAAAGCACCACGCGAAGGCGGACGGGCAGGCACAGGGCTTGCGGCTGTCACGCGGAGAAAAGGAGCACAACACCCCAAAAGAAGGGAAGTATTTCTGGGAGTCACCAGAGAAGAAATTTTCCCTTCCATGAAGCCTCTGTCTGCGAAAATGTTTTGCTTCAAGAAACAAAATAGGTTGTTCTCTTGGAAAATTCATTTCTCCGTAGCATAGTTACTCGCAGCGTCATTTGCAAGACAGTAAATTTAGCTTTTAACGTTGTCATCATTGCTATAAATGAATGAATTTAAATATTTGTATCCATTTTTAGATGTGAGGCCAACCACAACAGGCAAAAGAGAACCCAAACCTGAAAAAGAGTAGTCTTAAAAAGGAAATTGGAAAGACATTGAGTTAAATTGGGTATATGTGACTAAGTTCTTATCAAGAAAATCTCACTCTGGATGATAATTATCGACTAGGTTTGAAGTGCCATTTCAGAGACAGGATTACCAGTTAGGGGCAAAAAAACTCCGCTGAACAGTGTGTTTAGAAATTGCTTTGGTTCAGGCCAAAGCTAGCAAGTTAAGACTACAAACAACTTTGGACCTTCATTACTTCTGAAACTAATTTTCAAACTACTGAGCAAACAAGAATCAAAGTGCTTTTTGTTCTTTTTGGTGTGTTACTAAAAGATTTGTCAGGGCTGACAAGGGCTTCCTTTTCCCTGATGTTTTTTTAAACAGGCAATGTTCCACCTCCTTCAATATTTGCATGATGTTTAACAAATTTTTGGAAAGCAGAAGTGTGAAGGATGTTTGTAAATAATCCCTGTATTTGACACAGGATAATTTGAGAACTGCCACACGCAGCCTGTCCTGAACAATATTGGCTTGGCCGTCAAACCAAGAAACAGCAAAACATGTCGTAACAAATTATCTGATCTAAAGAAAATGGCATATTCTTAGGAAAAGAAGATTTACCTAGGTCACCATTCTTTGAGAAATATAACTGAAAAATAAGTATACACCTGCTATTTTTTCAAATTTCAGACAAAGATTTGTGTTTTAAAACTATGAAATACCTTCTCCAGCACAAGCTGTGACGTACAGGCTTCTTAAGTCCCAAAGTTTACAAATATTACCCATCCTACCTATAAAATTATCGTTGGAAAAGATGGACAAATCTTGAGTGAAAAGTCTGCTAGTGACTTTACAAACCGACTTTCAAGTGAAGCCATGACATTGAAGTAGGGATACTAAGTACTGTCTCTTCAAAACCCGTCGGAAGCGTATCATAGATTCCGTGATGTAAATTATTCTGGGACCATGAACAAGATTGCTCTGCTAGGAACACTGAAAGATGTAACTAGCTCCTCAGAACTAACTACCAGATTAAGCTGTTAGGGCAGAAATTATGAATCTGCTCGCACATCATAGTGAAGCTAATGAAGTAGTGAAACCAGAGTAATTAATTATCCCATCAGTTTTTCCAGTTTGAAGGTGGACACTCTAGTTCACCTATATGCTACTGATAATTAATCCTCCCTATAGCAATTACCGTCTCAAAAGCTGCCTTTTTCTTTTTTTTTTTTAGGCTGCAGGTGAATGAAAGTCATTAAAAGTTACAGCTAAAAGAAATAGTTCAGAAATGAATAGTTCGATATTAATGGCAAAAAATAAGAATACTGCAGTACGGGTTGCAGCTCCAGAGAAATGTAAACGTTTTTCTTTCTTAGAGGTGCATATTTAAAGACTGTAATTTGTAGGTAAAAGTATTAATCTGGCTTTTTTTCCCACTAATGGTCATACTTCATTCTGTATGCAGGCAGTGGACATCGCACTGGTGGATGAAGGAATTGCCTGCGCTACAAGGCAACCGCAAAGCGCTGCGGGAAGAGGGCAGGAGCGATCAAGAGGGCACCTCAGGCTCACGGAGGTGGTGTGTGAACAGGAGCAAGGAGGTAGGCCACACGTCACCTGGTACCACAACCCAGATCAGCGAACGGGCATCAGCAGCCTACCAGCCTGACCCGAGGAAGTGTTCCCTCTTGAACCAGATGCCATCCCTGTTCTGGACCCCGCAATGGGTACAATTTTGTACACCCTCCACCTAGAGAATCAAAACGTGATTCTGAATGAAAGAACAACCAAAACTGAGCACCGTTAAACACCAGAGCCCTCTGGAGCCCTCACAGAGCATCGTTGGGCACGCGGATAGCGTAGAGGTGGTGCAAGCCAACCATCCCGCCTCCTTCGGAGCTCCACAGACATACCAGCGCATTAGACACGCAGCTCTCGCATTTGACAAGCTGATCTTCAGCCTTCAGGAATTCGCCCATTTCACCGTACGCTTTCTGCCAGCAGTACCACAACACGGTGCAAAACAACGCTGGTAGGGCAGGTCCCTGTCCTCTGTGCTGGTTTTGGCCAGTGCTCCTGCCAGTGAGCCACTGCTGCTCTCAGCTGGTAACTGCTACCTGCCCTGAACAGTGAAAATAAACTCTGTAAGCTTAAACAGCCCTGGCTAAGTGACCCAGGTTAGGGAACCCTCACAAGGCTCCCCGCTGCTGCAGGAGTGGGAAATGCCTTCAGGAGGATGCTGAGATGGTGCAACTGGGGTGAAATGCACAAGTCTCCACCCAGCTGCACCCAGGGAACGACGGGGACAGGGAGCCAACGCACGGATGTATTTTCCTTAAAGAGGTTCATCTTGTCGACGCAGACGTATGCATGGGTGTACGACTACACCACTACTCGCTTCATGGGGCTTTCAAAACACAGCCCCACGCGTTTGTTTATGCTTCGTGCTCTAAACACTCTTCAGGTTTCTAATGCACTTTCCTGAGGTTTCAAAATCGCTGCAAAAGCAGAGAGCACTATTAAAAAATAGCAGAAAAGTATAGTGTAAGTTTGGTTGCGCTGCTGACGATGCTATTACACAGATAAGCCACCTCGTAGTAATCTCATTTAGTTCACTAAATTCCTTGTTAATTAAGAGTAACGTACCCATCCACAGCAGTTGCTTTTGTAGCTCTTCTACGCTGAATTTGCCCATGCTTCTGCAGCTCTGAAGCAATACAAGCCATACGTATTTTTTCGTTTTTATGGGATGAGAGTGTTAGAATTGTGTCACAAACATTCCTTCTGGGTTAGTGATGTGCTCAAGCATAACTGTCCATGTTGAAAGGCACAAACGATCAGACCTGTGCAGGTAAAGTAAAAGCCAAGATTTAGAACATCTGCTGGATCTCCAAGACCCATCTGATGTTCCCAGGTATACGAGACACTAGGAATGTATCGGTGAGCTCTTTTAGGTAAGCGATTTCTTAGATGAGAATCTAAACAATTTTCCAAAGCCTGAAACCACGTGATTGGTGTGTTTCCTGCAAGTTGGGTGAGGAACCCATCACTTGCTGCAAATTGGAAGTTGCCATAAAAATCCCTGACGGCCAGCACCACTTCACGTGAACGGAGTGTAGCCACTACCATTCTCTGTAGTCTGTATTATATATAGACTATATACAAGCTCTGGCTGCTCCTTCGGTGTCATCGGGAAACGGAAGTTTTCAAACCAAACGATGTGGATTCAGCTGTCCACACCAGGAATTAGTTTGGCGATGACCATCTAGATGCTCAGTCGTTTACCTCACAAATGCATACTGCCTCCAAAATAAACCAGAGGTGCCAAAAGAAGTTCCTTTCACCATTTTTCTAACAAACTGAAATACTTGCGGCATTCTCAGTGTAACATTCTGCAGTGCAGTAACTGTGGAGGTTATTAAATAAATGGAATTTCATATCCAATTGCCAAGCTAGAACAGCGCAGTGAGCAGCTGATACCCTCAGTATTCTGAAGGGAAGACTTGGTAACCCTCGCCGCAGCTGCCCCATCAGTCTCAGGCTTCGCTTGTCCTGCAGGGTTACAATTCACTAATTAGAGTAACGCAGCGTGTCTAGACTGCCATTTTGCTGAGAAATGGTAATGAGAAATACCGTGACATGGTAAATCCTCCCAACTAACCGCTAAGCTCGTTTTAAGGCTGGAGATAGTTGGATTACAGTTTCATTCTCCAAGCGCTTAGGGCTTGCAGGAATATAGGATCAGACTTCAGGTCCATCAAATCACATCCCAGCAGCATCCATCTTAGGGAAGTGATGCCAGATGGGCAACAGATTGCTTCAGAGACCACGGCATTCAGGGCTGCATTGCCTCTGAGCAGCTCTTTTCATTTCACTGTGCTCGCACTCCTTTGGGGAGCCTTATATGTACTGTACACAGCTCACATGCACTGGAGTATGTAAGGTACTGCTGTGCATGACCAAAAATGGGATGTTTCTGCTCTTCCACACAGACACAGGACACTTCAAGTGCCTTTGCCCACAGCTGAAGGTTTTCTTTCTAAGTGGAACCTGATAGCTATTAAACCCGGTGTAATGCTGCTTCTACGGGTGTTAGGAATGATGGATTGTCTCAGTGCCGGACTGGTTAGCAACTTCTCCTCGGTTTCCACTCTGTAACACAGAAATGCAAACAAACAGTAAAAATGAGAAGAGAGCAAAGGGCTATAATTTATAAAGCCAGTAACTATTCTGAGGAAATCCTTACGCTGAAACGTCATGTAATGGTCTATTTTGGGCATCGTGGTCTTTGCAGTAGAATTTGTAACCTTTGTTGCCTAATGCATATCCTTAGCAAATCCCTGTGAAGGTTGCGTTTAAAGACAGCAAGAAGAAGAGTAAATCTCGAAACAATCCACCACAAAACAAATGCAGGTTCTTGAATAATAACTGAGAACAAAAGAAAATAAGATTAAATAAAAATTTAGGTACAGTGCTCTTCAATAAATGGCCCTAAGGGCGGGTATATCCACAGGGGAACCTCAGCAATACTTTCTCCTAAAACAATACCTTCCCTGCTTTACATCGCCATCAGCTTCAAATATAGTAAAAACTTCATGGCAGAAAATGCATTTTGGCCATTTTAGTATTAAAAAAAAGATGATGTTCCCTGGGTTTCTAGCAAAAGCAGGTACAACCCCACATTCTTACATGGAGCATTGTTATTGGCTAACCTGTTCATGTCCTGCAAATTGTAGTTTCAAATCATTCTGTCTCAGCAGCCTTCCAGTGCCTGGGGGGCTACAAGGAAGCTGGGGGGGGGCTTTTTACAAGGGCCGGGAGTGACAGGACAAGGGGTAACAGGTTTAAATGGAAAGAGGGAGATTGAGATGGGACATCAGGAAGAAATTCTTCCCGGAGAGGGTGGGGAGGCACTGGGACAGGTTGCCCAGAGAAGCTGGGGATGCCCCATCCCTGGAAGGGTCCAAGGCCAGGCTGGATGAGGCTTGGAGCAACCTGGGCTGGTGGAAGGTGTCCCTGCCCATGGCAGGGGGTGGGAATGGGTGGGCTTTAAGGTCCCTTCCCACCCAAACCAATCTGTGATTCCATGAGGCCTATCTTCCACGAACTGGAAACTGATCTTGATAGTTCACAGGAAACTCTGAAATCATTTCACATCAAAAAAATAGTGAGATCATAATACTGAGTTGAAGCATTCACTAGGGCAAGCGGGTCCATCTCCATTACTGTATCATTACAGCCCGTGGGTCTGGCTAATTATAAATGCAAAGAAAATCTTTGGACAGATTATAAATGCAAAGAAAAACTGGACAGCTAGTACGTACTGGGAGTGCACAGGCATCTTACCAGCAATATGTTTTGATATGATAAACTGGTCAGTGATTTGTCTGCAGCAGAGACTGGAATATAAACACCACACACCCCTACCCCACCCCCCCATTTTGTCCTTAAAAAAGCTGTAACTCGTTAAATATGGAAAGCTGGTGTACAGGATGTAACACAAGCTAAACTGTGCCAATGAGTTCTTAAAAAATTTATGAGATTTTAAAATGTTCTGCCACTCAGTTATAAAAAGGTTTCCATAGAAACTGTCATACAGCGTGACTTTTTGCTATAAACACACTTACTGAAGTGTTGAACTTCTACGTTTGTTCTGTTTTCACGGGGAGCAAAAAATCCCATCCCCTTCCCGCTACCCAGGTTCTCTGGCTGAGGTTACAGCACTGACACGTTTTGCCTTCTTTACAGATTTCCTTGGTTAAGCTGCAGTAAATGAACACACTTAGAGAAGTTACTATTATTTTGCAGGAATTAGGTCATGTAGGTTAATTATTCAGCCTTTCCTCTCTCCCAGTTGCATGTCATTTGCATGCATTATGCCAAGAGAATTGATATTGGGAGGAAATCAATTGAAGTGTCAGAAAGTTGGAAAACTGGAAAGAATTATACTAAAACTCTTCGACCAAGTTCCCACTTTCCCGCAGCAGTGCCCACCCATCTCCGTGACTTTTTGGAAGAGCGCTAAAATTAGGAAGAAACCCATCGGTGTTGACCAAACTGGAAGTATCTGGCAATCCAAGGCTGGCCCGCTGTGCAGCTGTATGACAGCGCCTGGGTTTGAAGAGGAGAGACGGCCCGTTGGGGAAGAACATGGATGGCACTGACTCTTTCCGCGCCTTTTTCCACCCACACACTGCTTGTAAAAAGCGCTGACTCGGCAGTCTGGGAGGCTGAGGTTATTCCCCTTCTCCGTGGAGCAGCTGTTGTCCTTGCGCCCTCACGGTGCGTTGCCAGGTGGAGGGTGGGGTAGGACGGTCCCTGCACTCTGCTTTTTGGCCAACAGGCCCCCTTCCTGGCGATCGCTGGGTTTGTTCTGTCGGTGGCAATAACAGCGATTGTTTGGGCAGTGCTCCAAGTGCCGGTGGTTTTGCCAGCGTCAGCTGCAAAACTGTAGAATCAACCAGAACAAAACACACCTATTACTGCTGGCTCCCAGCTCCCGAGAGCAGTACCATCCACTCCACCACCAGCGAAACCAACCCAGGGTAACAACGGTCAGTATCTTCCCCAGAATTTAGACGAGGCCACGAGCTGAAGGGGAAACTTCCAGATCCAATAGATGTTCTGCCATCAAACTGATGCTTCTCTTCTGCTCAGGGCACTGCTGTTGCTGCCTCATGGGCTCAGAATTGCACGGCGTTACAAGAAAAGCCTTGGTTAAACGGAGTAGATGCGATTAGTTGATGGAAACCCTTTTGTACTTCAGACATTTATTTTCCATTAGTGTATTATTAGATCAAGAGCTTATTGAAAATCTCACTGGAAGTTTACAGGAGAGGCAGACGTGATTAAGCTTTGCCTGGACCTGTGCAGACAACCAGTATGTGCATGTGCCAGTGCGGGCTGCCACGCAAAGTCACCTCAGGAACTCCTGTAAAAACGCGGTGTTAGAGCTGCTCTGGATTTCTGCCAGCTCAGGCTCCTCGGGGTTCCCAGAGGGAGGCCCTGCATACCCCAGCCTCAAAAAGCAGGGTCCAGATCAGCGGTACAGGCGGTGCCGAGGCAGGGAAGCATCAGGCTTTCCTACAGAGAGAACCGGCAGCGTTTCTGCGCACGCGCTGGCAAAGACGCCGGTTCTGCTTGGCACTTCACTAACAAGGCAAGGGCTGGAGGACTTCACTCTTGGACTCGAGTGTCTAAATTCCACTGTGGCCTTGGCTTCGGAAATGCAAGCCTTTCTGGGCCAAGGTCCTTCCGTGACTCAGTTCAGAGCACATAAAGTAGAGAAAATAATTACCCCTCATCACGCACAAGTGCTATGAAACACTCTGTGGCACTTATTTGTAGTGAGAGTCCATGGCAGAGAGGAGATTGTACAGCAAAACACCCCAAGTTACACAATTAACTGCTGTCGGAGTGAATATTCCAAACACCCCTGAAAGCCTTGTGCAGGCTCCTCTGAAGATCCCGGCCAGCTTCTCTTTTAAAAACAAGTGAAAGGGTAGCTAAGAGCTAGGAACGCTGCACATCAATCCCTGCACCTGCACACAGCCTTTGGGATTACCTGCACTCTCCTACCTTGACTGAGGACTTCTGCGTCCTATTTCCCGCCCTTTTCCATATTTGCTGCCCGCTTACTCCTGTAATTTGCACTCACACACATCTACTTTCTATCCTCATCACCAGCTCTGGGTCACTTTACAGAAAAAAGCCTTTGAGAGCCGGAGACCTCGTTTTGACCAGTTATAGTCACAACTACTGCTGCACACGTGAACATCCCATGAATTCACATCCGTCTTCTGTCATTGCCAAGGGCGAGAGTAAAGATAGTATTTCATGGCTTATGTGGCCTTATAAAATGTTCACGGGCAGATTGTAACATACTCTCCTTTCCAAATCACATTTGTTATCAAGGCGATAGCGTAAACAAATTGAAAAATCATCTCAATTCACTTCCAAGCAGTATATTCCAAACACAAAACAGCTTCTACCTCCGGGCAGGCCAGCTGGTTACGTGGATGGAGGACCTGCTTGTCACAGACAGGAAAAGTTAATTTGCTTCCGAGTGCTGAAATGCTGCAAGCACAAAGTCAGTTTAACACTAGCGAACACAAAGGCAACTCACTATCATTTCAAACCAACTTCTGGATGAATGAAAGAAAACCTACAGGAAATTCACACGTGAAACAAGTGAAAATTAATGGCTGCAAATTCTACCAGGTGGAGGGAGGGAGGGTGCGGGGTGCGAGGCCGAGTCAGGCAGTTAACTGCTGCCTTCATCAGCTCGCTCCTCCCTCAACACAGTAAAATACCGGGGAGGGAAGCCACGGCAGCATCCTGCGCAATAAAAACGGAAGAGCTATCATGCAGCTCCTTAGAAACCTCAACTACATCCATGTTCCCTCCTGTATTTATCAGCTTTGGTTTTCAAGGCACAATAGTATCCTCACCTGCGCTACATTTATTCCTGCTCGGACAAGGTTAGCTGTCAGCATCTGAACTTGGGATTTGGCACACCTCTAGAGCTGTGTTTTCCCCTTAGTTGTTCCGTAGTAGCACGAGTTTTGGCCCTTCTCCTGACTTCAGGCACAAGCAAGGTTGTCGGGACCCCACGCATCAAGAACAGCTTGTCCGTCCTAGAAGCAAAGTGCTGAAGCAGCAGCGAGGGGCAGCTCTACAAAAGCTTTTAAAGGTAAAAGCTTTTAAAAGTCAAAGCGCGGGGGTTTGGCTGCTCTGACTTCCTCAGAGCTGTTCCGAGAGGAGCGTCACACGCGCGTGTGGCAGGGCTGCAACAGAGAACACTGCAGGCACTCTCTGCCTGGCAGGTGGCTTTAACAACAACCAGTCAATCTGAAACAGAGGTGTAGTCAGAAAGCAATTAACATTATTGCATTTCACAACACGTGCTTATTCCCATCTCCTCCCGATACACCTTGAACAAAAATGGTTTCTCCCACTGTAAAAAAGTAGTAGGGAATATGCCAGTGTGGGTTATTCAGTGTATACCTACAACCAGAGTTTAACACCGCAGTTTAATTAGGGCTGGACTTAACGACGTGCTGCTCACTACAACGTGCTGTGTAGCCTTACCTGGTAAATGAACGTCAGCCCCAGCGCAGGCAGGCAAGTGCGGACCAAGCCAAAGGTGCGCTTTTCTTGCCTTCTATTGATGTTATTTCGTATGCAAGGGAACTATTTCTAATGCTGCTTTGCGTAACGAAACCTACAGTCGGGGAGCAGATGCTCAAGATCAAGAACTACTGAGCAGCAAGATGCCTTCACGTGTGCGCAGATGGGCAAAATACAGTGACAGTTCTGCTTTACACCTCAGTCGCTTCCAGAGACACTTTTGCTTTTGGCTGAATTTCCGCTGCTGTGTTACACACAGGTTTGAGCAGAAAAAGTCCGAGCTAGCACCAAATCTGATTTACCTCTGACCTGTAGCGAGAACACCTTTCTGAGTTCTACAGGCCTAGGAAAGGAAAGAGCGTCTTGTCTGAGGTTTTGCACAAAACATTATTAAATCTTCCAGAGTTGGGCAGTTTCCACGCTGGAAGTGATTCTCCCTTCATGCTTAAAAATCCTGCTTCGTGGCTGGGTGTGCTGCTCTCTGGTCTAGCAGTAATACTAAAATAAGGCATTTTCTTCTGAAGGCAAACCCGACCAAATGGCCGGATTGCCCTTTACCCAACGACCAGCCTTATTTTGGACCCAAAATTAGAAAACCTAGCAAGTCGGGTTCACAGACTGACACACAAACTGTCCCAGGACATCGGATGCAGCTCTCTGAGAACACAAAGCCGTGTGTAACGGATTTCTACAGCTGTCTGCTCCGCAAGAACCACACCCCAGCCCTGCACCGGGACAGCACAACAGCAAGTCCAAGAACCTGACCTGTTGTAAGTCCTGTTACAGCACAAATTAAAGGAAATTGAGATGGAGCAACTTCCATCCAGCCAGTATCCACGGAACTATACTTTATATACAGTTTATTTCACTAGATTTTAATTTTATACATAGTATAAAGGGGTATCCTGGTATCACACATAATTATTTTACTGTACTGTTTAAGAACTGATTTTTTTACATAATACAGCATTAAGTACCATATTAATTAAAACAAGTGATCTTTTTAAAAAAACCTACATATAAATGGATGTTTACCGTATGCACAGTGCAAGAATGTTTTAATATCGTAATCACAAAATGTGAACCTAAAATACAACACTGTGATTTCAAACTAATTCATAATTACGATGCTCTGTGCTGTAGAGAGATTGATTAATCTTTCTCTGAATTACCAAGCCATGTTAAATTCCAGACAAACAGCAGCAGCTCAGAATTCTGATGTCGCGTAGATACCTTCCACAGTAACCCAATTTTACAAAACACTGGTTTCTCCCTACTTCTGATCCTGACAGTGGCCTAAGGAAACGGAAGAATGGCACAGGTTTCATTTGGAATTATCTGGCAACTAATGCTAAATCAATTCGTTATTATTTCCACACAGGAAACCTGTAAGGATGCTCGAAGGGGTAAAGGTGGAGAGGTTTATGGGCAGAATTCTCACGATTTTCGTAATGGACTACAGGATTTCTCCTCTGCAACTAGGAAGAAAATACTGTCATATAAATCAGGTCGTAGTATTTACAGAAAACAGTTGTGGAAAAGAAAGCGTTCCTAATGTAAACACGTCAGAAAGGACTTCTTCATTTTCCCTTTTGCAGAGCGGGGCAGCGGATGAGCATCAGCTAATAAGAAACAGATGTCTTCCTGGGAAGAACCACTTCACCATCACAGAACGTATGTGGCAGTTGTCGAGAATTGCTAACATGTTTTCTCCCCTCCCTCCCCCCCGAGTTGCAAGTTCAATAAATAGTAGAAAAATAATCCTTTACTTAAAAATCTTGAGATGCATTGTCCCGGGTTCCACGCAGCAATTGTCGGGGCAGCGACCTTCCTACGCGCGAAACAAACCGCAGAGCAAGCAGCCGCCTTCCCCCCGCCCCACCTCTGTCTGGCACGTCTTTCCTCTTCAGCTGCACGGATCTCTGCTCTTCCAGTTAAGGAAACCAAGCCATCTCTGGCGCCTGGAAGCTCGCGCTCTCCTCTTGGCTCAGCGTAACAGGGCTTCCATAGCGTCAGCTGCTGTGTAAACTCGCGTCCCTCTTTCGGAGGTCTAACGTGCCTCCTGCTCCGTTTCATTAAACGTTATGGCAGGTCCATTCGTCAGGCGCGTTTCCCTTCCGTTCCGCAGCCAACCTTACATTTATAAGGATGTAAAGCTCTTATGCCTAACCAGTCTGCTCCGGAAGCGAAATCGTTCCTGGTGAGAAGCACAGAAGCAAAGCTGCCCGTCGCTGCGTGGATCGCTGTTCGCAAGTCACGTTGCTTTTGTGGCCGGTCATTAGCATTCTGCATCCACAGTGTGTACCGTGACTGCGGCCTGTAAGTGGTGGCTGTGGTGGAGAGTCGGGTGGTGCAGCCGGTAGTGGTGGAACTTGTGACTCAGCAGGGCGGCCGTTTGAGGGGGAGTGTCCAGGTCCAAGTCTTCATCGTGGTTTCCAACATCAACGCCAGCCGACAACGGGTCGTTATTGCATGGCGGGTTTTCACTGTCTTCCTGAGGACTCATAGTGCTGTAGCCTAGAAAATAAACCAGCAAGACTGAGAAGAGCAAGACTAAAAGGTCAATATTCCACGGTGCTGACTGCGGCATCCTTCATGGAACCAGACACCGTCAGTGCTTTAGAAACAATAAAACAATTCATTTTCTTTAACTAATAGAAAATCAGAAGCTCAAACCATCCTCTCCTCTACGTTCACAGCAGATCCCTTTCTCAGTCACCGTCTGTGCTTGTGAACTTTGGGGACCTGTGCTCTGTGCCACCCTGAACGGTGAAACCCAACCGTGCCTTCAACAGTCTGTTACAGCAGAATTGCCAGCACTGATGTCAAAACCCAAACATCACAGAGCTTTTTGGGGGTGGCACCTGTTAAGGTATTACTTGGATTTTCAAAAACAGACAAGGAACAGGTGGGATCCGTTACCTCTGTTCCTGTCAAGCTGCATCTTCCCTGGGAAGGATCGCCAGCTACTGCATCAGGATCAGCAAAGGTTCTTCCCATCACTTTGTACAATCCCAGTATTGTATTTTTGAAAGGAAGAGAGTTCCTTTCACCTGTGTCACGGTTCACCCACCTGGGAGGGTCTATTTGCAAAAACCAAGCATGCGTGTTTAGCGCTGCCGAGTCCCAGGCAGTCGCGCTGAATTCCACGGGAAGTGCTTCGCGCAGCAGGTCTGTTCAGCCAGGCAGCCCCGACGATTAACTCGTGGGTCTCCTTTGGCTAAAACATCCACTACTGGAGCCCAGGAAGTTACAAAACCAGTGGATCAGCCCTCCAGGAGTAACAAGACACTGCAGTCACAGGGATATCCTCAGGAAATGATGTCAGCGGAAGGCTCGCTAACAGCTAACCCTGCTGAGACACCATCGTGCTTTCTCAGCGAGGAAGCTGTCCCGTGGCGGGTCCCTCGGAGATTTTCTGTCCCTTTCTCTTGCAGCAGGTGCTAGTAGTTACTCTGAGATTTGGGTTTACCACTGAAACCAGCTGTTACCCCTCAAACCCAGTTTGCAGTGCGAACAAAACCTCCTCAGTATTTCTAAATGCAAAAACACCAACAAAAATCCAAAGGAAAAAGACCTTGCTTTACTGAGAAACATGATCCTTCTCAGAAAACTTTGGGTAAGAGCTGGAAACCCACGACAGCTTCTGAGCACCTCGGTCAGGTTTTCAGCTTGAGACACCTAACAGAGGTGTGTTAAAAATGCCAGGGTAAGCACCAGAGCTGGTTCTCACTTCCCGTGGTGAGAGTGACAGTTTCTAGCTGGCAGGGAGGAATTGGGGAAGAAGCCTGGGCAGCCCTTTGAAGATGGAATTACAGAAACTAAAAATAGCACTAAAAATAGCAGGGCGCATTTCAGAAATAGGTAGACAGTTACCCCGCTAGCCCTGACGTGTTGCCCAGAAAGATGGGACGGATTTGCTTGGGCTACAAGAAACGTTAGTCTAGCAGATCTGCCTCAGCACAGGTGATCTGGCCCCAAATCCAGGGTAATTCCTCCCGGAGCAAGATTGTCTCTCAGACATCTGTTCATCCACGATCCACGGCTTTGGCCTTCGGATTTCCTGTCCCTCAGCAATTCCATTAGTGCAGCCACTGTCTTAATACTTTAACGGGTCTGCCGTAACCTACCCAGCCACTCCGGCACACGGGTAGAGCTGACATCGTGGCAGATTGCCTTGTCTAACCCTCCTCTTCATTTATATGAAGCCTTCTCGTGAGTCAGCAGCATGACACCCTCCTCACAGCTTTCACGGTTTACGACGACTTTGTCTCGGGGCACGAGAGACGTATCGAAATGCCCTGAACCTAAGTAGGGCTGAAGCGCGGGCTGCGGCAGACACACGTGGCTGAACACCCTTCGCTGCTACACACGTACTCAGTTAACGCTGACCGTTATTTGCTTAAAAGTGACATCAGACGTCCTCTGCGGTGACGGTACGGACCGAATGTCCAACAGAAAGGCTAAGGAGGCGCCAACACATCGGTCTCTGAATCCTCGCTGCCTTTACCCCAGCAGATGCAGGTGTCCAGCACATGTTGGCAGACTTTTAGGAATGATGCGCACGTCCTGTCAAAGAGCGGAGCAGCAGAGATGCCGATCTGATTGCAAGGGGTTTGCTTTCTCTCCGCAAGCAGGAGAGGTCCATCATCTCAATGCAACACCTGGACTGTTCGGGTTGGCGTACGTAGCACCGTTCCTGCTGGCCTGAATTCTGGTCACCCAGTGAAGCTGGCAGAACCCACACGCTGGCAGGGGGAGCAGGGCATTTAGCTGCTGCTCCGCTCTGGCTCTGCACAACCAGCTCCCGCGCTGGGCAGTATCGTCTGCTGTGGGGCGTCAGAACTCGAACCGTGAAGCAGTAAGGAGCATGGGGGTTTGCTTTGGTTTGGGCAGCTTTAGCTGCAATGTGCCAGGCATCGGAAGGAAACCGAGCAACCGCAACCGTGAACCTGGGGCCAGGGCAGCGATTCGAGGTCTTACCGTGGTCACTCTCCGTTCCCGATCGCCCCCAGTACCGGCGTCTGCGTTCGGGGCTGTGGGCGTGCCGCTCTATTACCGCTGCTATAAACCGGGTGTTACTAACTGGGAGAGACAAAGAACAGGTCTTAAAGGAAGCGCTTTTACTGAACTGTATCAGTGGGACAAATCAGGTGCAGGGGAACCGACTTTCTGCAAACGAATTCTTCTCAAATACTACTGCTTTTAAGACTGTCAAGTGACAGGGGAGTAGGAGCAAGGAGATGGTGTTTAAATGTGGAACAGATCAAGATCCAGTCAAACTCGTTCACCCTATCTGCTTGGATGTTAGAGAACTGCTGTGCCAATGCTAAAGAACCTGTGGCAGCACTGACAGCCAGCTCAAAGTGAAACTAAAAAGGACTCGGAGCAGCAATGGATGCAGGCCGTGAAACTCAGACACGCTTCGTTTTCCACCTGAGTGCTGACACAGTTTCAGCTTGGGTACTGCTCTAGAGAGGGCCCAGAGACAGGGCTGATCTGACCCTGGAGGGTGCTCCGGCTCATCTTACCCCAGCAGCATATCCAAAGCACGGTTTTACTGAATGGTAAAGAAGCACCAGCATCCAAACCAGCGCAGAGAAGGTTTACTGCCACATTTGGAGAATGTACGTGCCAGGCTTGGCCTCCGCGTTCCAAGGCTGAACCAGGGTAGGAGTTTTCCATACCCTGTACTGTCACAATTGCAATCAGAGCCCATCAGAGCTATTTCTGGGAGTGGTCATGATGGGGGGGCATAAGGGGCAAACCTCCTCCACACAGAACAGAGATCCATCTTTTACAGAAGTGAAAAATGTAGTTTTTCAGCATGAGACTAAAGGTGCACTAGAAGTTACAGTTTAAGTTAAAACCCTGTTCTGTCCTTTTCTACCACTCATCAGCACAGGGCTTCCTCACGTATTTTTAACTCATGTCTCAGGAAAACAAATGACTCATTTAATCTAACACATTTTTTACAGCAGTGATTTGGTACTTACTGATTCCCCTGTCTTCATGGCTGTCGTCGTCTCTCTCGTCCCTATCATTTTCCAGGTTCGACATACGCACTGACATTTCTACACACCATTACAAACAGAAAAATGCAACTGTTAAGAGAAAAATTTTGGATCATCTTACTAAGGGCTGTCCCCCTGGTCGTACAGCGGAAGCACTTTGCGTGACTGTGTGAAGAAATGCAGCCTGAGCTTGGTGTGCTCTTCTTTTTCCGAGACAGGTGGGAGTAGGGATCCTGGGAAAACGACACACCCCACATCCCTGACAGGAACAGGCCTTCAAGTTTTGAAGAAAGCACACGGATTCAAATTCGAGCCAGGGTATAACACAATATAGAGGTAACGAGCCCTGATCCCACTGGTACCAGTATCCTTTCTCCCCAACAGTTTTGTCCCCCGGACCTCAGCGATGTTAGCTATGTAGAGAAATCCCACAAACATAACAGGGACCAGGAGCTGGGAACACAAGTGAAAAAAGACACATCCTGGAGCAGCCCAAGCAGAAAGGGTGGGCAGAGCACCCCAAAGCACCACACTCGTGCAGAAACAAACACGCGGTCAGCGTGCTATGGCAAGGGCCAGAATGCTGTTACGCTGGGCTTATCGTTTTAGCTCTAGAAACGGCCAAACTTCAGCTTCCTGACAAGAACCGCTCGTCAAGGTTTTAGGGCAGAGGCTCCTCGGGCGGCAGCAGGGCTGGCTGCACCCAGGAGAGGGCAGCAATGCACTAGCACCCTGGCCGACTCCAGACTGGGTGGGCAAAAGGGAAATAAATGGGGTGAAGCACTGAAACAAAACCAAGGGAAGAGGTTTTGGATTTTGGTTTGGTTTTGTTGTTTGTTTGTGGTTTCTTTAATCCCCACCCACTATTCCGCTCCCAAGCGTCATCAGCTCACCCTGGGCAGCCAAAGGTGACATGTGCTGGTGACTCCTCCGGTGTATCTGGTGGCGATACGCGTACACTGCCAGGACAAGCACCATGATGCAGCCCATAATGCCTCCAGCCACTGGGCCGACTGGTGCACTTTTGATCATGTTCAGAGTGATTACCTCGTCTCCTAAATCAAAAGGGACAAAAGAGAGGGAACAAACCATAAATGCTCTGCAGAAAAGTTTAAATCAACATCTCTGGGGAGAAGATCTCGGAGGGTTTCAAGTGCTCAACCGCGCACACGCAGGACAGCACCCTTCAAACAGGAGACTTTCAGAGAAGGTGCATCTTGAAGACAGGAGTGTATAGCCACACATCAGTATTTCTGAAAATGCAACACCCACAACAGGCCTGACGCTACTTTTTTACTGCTCGATGCGCTGTTTATGCTAATTTACCACTAGCATAAGAGATGAGTATGTTACGCGAAGGATGCTCGGACACGGGAAGTGCACTGAGTGAACGCAGTTAGTGCAGCATCTGCTCAGAACGGCGGAGTTACCTATTGCTCCCAAGTCATCCACGTACGGGCTCTTCGCTCCCACAATGCCACCGAAGCATTCCTTCTGAGGGGCACAATAGGACTTATCCAGATGGGTCTTCCCATCGCTGTCCACCATACACCACTCGCAGTCCAACACTCCAAAGCACTCCCTGGAAATTAAAAACCAGACAAGACCACGTTTCCTTTCAAGTTCAACACTTCTTGCTTGGCACAGCTCAGTCTATTTGAGAGTCGTGACACAGAGGGAGGCCAAAATCACCCGTAAACCCTCACAGACGTAACGTTTGGGCACAAAAGCCTTCTCTTGAAAATGCCCAGGTACCACACAGAAGTTATACAGGGCAGCTGCCTCTTCCCAGTCTGTTTGCTTTGGGATTTTTCCTCCATCACTCGGCCTGAGCAAAGGGGGAACTTTCTACTTGTAACTCCTCCAAGAAGACATTGCTCAGCCTGGTGAAGTCTGACTACGGTTCCGCCCTTTTTCTGTAATCCTCTGGAAGATGGAAGAAAGGATTTGGAAAGTCTGGTCGGAGCACAGTGTTCTAGCCATCCCCGTTCCCTGGAGACGGCTCAGAACTAGCAAAAAACAAACAGGCCCTCAAGCTTCCCTATGTAATGCCAGGAGTGGAACAGAGAAGTGGGAAGGTGGAAGCTGACGGGCAGCTACCATCTCGGATGTGCTCCGCAGTCACCGCCGCAAAAGCACGGTTCGCTTTCTGGGAACGCTGCTGTCCACACCTTCCTCCAGGAGGCAGACAAACCGCAGCACGGCCCCTTGGCTGTTCAGCAGCACATCTGCCACTGGCACAGCCCCCGGTTCTCAGCGTTACAAAGTGTGTCGGGAAAGCCATCTGTCTGCTGTTAACGGTGTGATGCGACTCCAACGGGAATACCGCGCTCTCCCATTTCTGCGCTGCAGCCATCACTGGAGTGTGCTGAAACACCTCCTTCTGGCATCACGCTTCCCTTTTTTTTTCCTTTCTAAAACATGTCAGGAAGAGCTATGTTCACTTCACTGTTTCAGGAACAGGGTGTGTTCTGAGGGATGGAGAAGGCCACCTCACCCGCTCTCCGTCCTCTGATTGCACTGCGTGTTGATGCACTGCGGGAGCGCGTCCTGCAGGCTGGGATCGATTGCCGTGAAAGTCATCGGCTCCTGATGGACTTCACAACTCGGATTCCTGGAGTGGGGCCAAAAGGAAAGCCTTGTGTTAGAAAAGCAGCCAAAGCACAGTCGGTGAAAACCATAATTTTACCTGAGAATTATACCACAAGCACCGTCTGTTCTGTCCTGTATGCCCAGTGAGCTGGCCTGAGCAAACAAACCGTTTTGCTAACCAACTTCCGTCCGTTCTCACCTGCTTTCGGCGTTGGTGAGATGGCCGGTACATTCATTTACCTCCAGCGGGCACTCGCACGGGCACTCACATTCGTTCTGCTCCATTCTGCAGGGGCAGAAAACACGCAGAAAACGCATCAGGCCTGGCGCTGTGCTTTTATCCCCGCAGCGCAGCTCCCTGACAGCAGCTCACCCTGGAAACGGCTGCTCAGGAACCTTTCTCCTTCCCTCAGAAACACAGGGATCGTCTGTTCTGCACCAGGGCTGAGGACAATGTCGTAACGGAGCCTCTCTGATCTGCTACCCACCCCCTGAAGTTTGAAAAGCAGACAACCCCCGGGGGAGTCTCACATCCAGAGGTGAGGATGCTTTCTGCAGTGCCACAAGCACGTAGGGATGCTGGTGTAGGTGGGATGTCCTGCAAGGCCAGGATCCCCTCAATGAAAAACTACGTCAGTCCACATAAAATCGTGGGCATTAATGTGCCAGAACAATTAGCCTGACGCCCAGATACGGGCTCCTGAGAAACTGCATCTGTCGTGATGGATAAAACAAGGTTATCTACCCAAACGTGTCAGGAACAAACCACCCGTGTCTTGATAGGCCGACAGCAAAGGGTCAGAGGCAAGCTACATCACACGCCTCCTACAAACAGCGCAGGTGAACGATTCTGGTTTCACCTCAGCTTTGCACTGTAGGTTCTCATTTGGCTTATAAACTAAACGTGTTTTTACAAACCCCGAGCCCAGAGGGAAGAAGTGAATGCCCGGCCCAGGCTGTTCACTTCCGATCCCCTGCTCACCTGTGGCAGTTGAGGCAGAGCCTGTCTACCATACTGCAGGCACAGAAGGCGAGGGAATCGCAGGTCTCGTTGACGATGCCCACGAAGGCGTTGGTGCCCGGGATTCTCGTCAGCCTATACTTGGAGCAGTGACTGCCGTGCACGAGGTTCGTCAGATCGCCCTGGGAAGAAAACCAAGAGTGTCAGCGGAGTCGCAAGAGACCTGCTGTTTGAGGGAGCTGAGGGAACGTTCACTGGAGTGCGCCCTTCGCAGACAAGAGGGTGATAAAACTGCGCTGGGTGGAAAGACTTTGCTGAAGATAGAAAAAAATAGGCTTCGCTGGTAACCGTAAGGCAGCAGCGCTGAGTGGATACCCACCGACAGCAGGTGACACTTCACTCCTTCGCATTGCTCACCCACCACCCCGCTGTGCCAGCCTCCGGGGAGCTCCGTATGGGGCTCCCTTCTGATCGGGAGGCCCCACCACGGCTTGTTGAAAACTTCCGGGCACGTGTACTCCAACAAAACACACCGCGGCACCCTACAGCCCATCTGTTTGGGAGGCAGACTTCTTCCCGATTCCCGTCTGCTGCCACAACCTTAAGTTTTTGCTCCATCCTGTACAATCTCCTCTACAGTAATACGTTCTCTGGTTTGCATTTCGAGTGCGGGCAAAACGTTTAAGCCTACCTGACATAAATCAGTGTATTCTGACACAGCTTTTGTGACTCTCATCTCCCACCTTCTCCTTCCGGTAACAACTGGAAAGTGTTACTTAAAGAGCAGCTTCTCGCACAGAGCTTAACATCTTCTGAGTAATTCTGCAGTGACCTGGGGCGCTGCAATCGGCATTCAGAGTGCAGCGAGACGGCAGCCCCTGGCACAGACCCCTCTGCACAGGAGGATGCTCAGTGACGTCCTGCGGGGACCGCAGAGTGTTCAAATCTCATAGAATCCCAGCATGGTTTGGATTGGAAGGGACCTTAAAGCCCACCCAGTGCCACCCCCTGCCATGGGCAGGGACACCTTCCACTAGACCACGTTGCTCCAAGCCTCATCCAGCCTGGCCTTGGACACTTCCAGGGATGGGGCATCCACAGCTTCTCTGGGCAACCTGTCCCAGTGTCTCCCCACCCTCTCTGGGAAAAATTCCTTCCTGATGTCCCATCTCAATCTCCCTCTTCCCGTTTAAACCCATTACCCCTTGTTCTGTCACTCCCTGCCCCTGTAAAAAGTCCTACCCAGCTTCCTTGTTGGCCCCCCACCAGGACTGGAAGGGGCTCTAAGGTCTCCCCGGAGCCTTCCCTTCTCCAGGCTGAACCCCCCAACTCTCCCAGCCTGTCCCCATGGCAGAGGGGCTCCAGCCCTCGGAGCATCTCCATGGCCTCCTCTCCAAAGGCTGCAGGTTGACAGATGTAACACAGCAAACGCTCACGCCAGCTGCATCAGTAACTGCATTTACTGGGTCACCCAGCTAAAAGAGCAGTCACTAGAGACCTTTACTGCCCGTGTCACAGGAGGATGTGACACTAGCTAGAGTTGGAAGCCAGAGGTCAGGAGAGAATCCAAAGCAAAAAATCCCAGCTACTGCTGGAAACTCCTCACCCAACGACCGAGAACTTATTTTCACGATGCTGGATGAGACTTTGCAGACATCAACCACAGTTGGCCCAGCGGTCGCATCCATAACCCCTCGTATGTCAACTGACTCCTCCTGCGAGCACAGGCTGTGCAGCCCCGATCGCCGACTGCGCTTGGAGAGGGTGAGCAGAGGCCAACCCACAGGGAGGGCTGGCTTCCAGCCTCGTCTGCTGATCCTGGCACGGGTCTGCGTTTCCACCAAAAGAAACCCAACCCAACCAAAGTACATTCAAAAGCAAAATAAAACAGAAAGACACACTCACCACTAAGCTGGTATTGAACTTATAAAACCGCTGAACGGTTCTGTCACTGAAGCTGTTGCAGAGGTTTTTCTTGACGAAGTTCGGGTGGTTCAGGATGTCGTTTGCTACCAAAGGCTCCTAGGTGAAAAACGAGGGATTTTACGCCTTTGAAAGCAGACACAAAGAGCAGCTTCTCTGCAGCCCGTGCCACCTCCGCAATTCAAAAAGGTAGAAAACCAAGAAAAAAGGAGGCAGACCTTGTGCGTAATGTGCTGCTGCTCCACGGGTGCGTGCCCTTTGGGGTCGATGAGGGTTGGGTGTGCTACCAGGTACCCTCTGTCCTCCATGATAAAGCACCTGCCCACAACAAACAGAGCGAAGAGTTTCCCATTAGCCCTCCTGGGCTTCAGAAATGACTCATGACCTCAAACACCACCTTAAATTTACAGCTAGGGCAAGAATTTGTAAAGGCTTCCGCTTATTCAAATAACAGGGCCGTTAAACAACTTCGCTGCAAGATGCCTTTAAAGCACGTGACGGGTATTTCCCTGAAGCTTTTAAACCTGTTACTGCTACAGCAAGCCTGGACCACCGCGGGCTTGGAAACGGAACCGCTTAGGAACAAGGAAAGCGGATCGGCGCGTTGTCTTGTCTGCTCGGGGAAGGTCCAGCAATAAGTGAAGCATAATGAGCTTGGAAAGCTTTAACAGCTTATTCATCTACTACGTTACTAATTAAAGAGAGACTTCACACTCTCCTTAATGACCTCCCGCTTTAGAATTCCGTTTTAACGGGGAGATAAATCACTCCTGTTTCATTCTCAGCCTTTCCTCTCCCTTTTCAGCTCTTCCCATTAGTTTCCCGTGTGATCTTGGGAACGATGTCGGATCTGTGCCCCTTTCTAAAAACCAGTGTCCCGCGAGGTTCTAATCCGCGACGTTTGCGGCATCGCCCGTTTCCATAGCTGCAGACAGCCGCGCTGGGGAAGGCGGAGGAGCCAGCGGCTCCGGGGACGGCACAGCCTGCGCCAAGATCAAGAGAACTGGTGGCCGCAGAAGGGAGACGGGAGGAGGTTAATGCGGCCGCTCAGTGCTCCCAAAGAGCTCAGCGGGGTTGCAGCCACATCCCCCGGCGCAGTGGGGCTTTGCCCGGGCCCCGCAGCTGCGCTGCTGCCCCGACCTCCTGCCTGGGGCCAACGGACACCTCGGGCGGCTTTACCGGCTGCGATTCCCATGGCAGCGTGCAACGTAAAGCTCTGCCCACGTCGGCTCACAGATATACTTGAAAGGAATCGGCGCAGAACAGATGGGACTGAAGACTTTAGGAACACAAAGGCTTCGTGAAAACTTTTAGGTGGATATTTTTTAGTGCCCCAAACTGTGTGGGTTTTGCATTAGGAATTCACGTGATGTTGCGTTTTCTCTTTTTCCTGAAAGATGCTCTAGGGAACAGGAGAATGAGCAGGCTTGGGATTAGCCCAGCGTGACCGCAGAGAGAAAAAGCGTAGTGGAGAGACATGAGAAAACCCCAAAGGCCTGCCAGAGAGTCAGCTGGCTGTTAGTACCTGTGTGCATTTACGCAGCGGCTGTAAGCATCAGATCCGGCTTCTGCACTGCAACGGCCTAACCAAGCGTTTCACTGAAATCCCTTGTTTAGGGAGGGTAGAAACAGAATAAAGCATCCGACCCCGTTTGTTATGAATAGTTTGTAACTGGGGGGGAGGGAATGCCAAACCAGAAATCCCGGTTTATTTTTCTTTTAAAGTACACCGTAAAATATATAAAAAATACCCAAACCAAACCAGAAAAGAGGAGGTTGAGAGAAAACCACTTCCCTTCCCAAATTTAGAGTTTAAAAACAAAGAGACAACAACAATGCCCAGACCGCGTTACCAACTTACTCCAGATCCAAACCAGAGTCTGCCCCGCCCCCGCCATGCGATTGTTCAAAAAAGGGTAGAGGAAAGAGGCAGAATTAAGACACACATGGGTCCACACAAAATTAGATACTCCAGATGAAATCAAGCAACTTCTGACTAGTGCTGGGCTACGTATTTCTGAGAAAAACACAACAAAAGTGTATTTTAACAATCACAGTTGAACTAACTAGAGATAACACATCATTCTTACATGTTCACAGTAACTAAATGGGTAAAATGAAAACCAACCGAAGAGAATGGGAAGTGTGCTCATTTAATAAAGAACGAGGTTTTTTGCCCAGGATTTCAGTAAAATCTAAATATCACCAAAAAAATAATCTGTTATCTTCCGCTTTCGTACTCCTGCAGACTGTTTGCTTAGCTGATATGTTTTGATCTTGAGTAACAAAAACTGGCCACGTTCTTCATGAGAAGGACAAGCACACGTTTCAGTGGAAATGAGAGAAGACACAGGAGGGTAACAGGATCCCCTGGAAGGATCTGCTGACCTGATTTTGTTTCCTCCATCCTGGTTGCAAACTGGCAGCAGGTCCATGAGGACTTTGTAGAAGTATCGCAGGGTGAAGTCGATGCCCATTACAGCCACCGAATGTCCCGAAGACATCTGTGCACTGCGAAGAGAGGAGAAAGAAAGCTTTCATGGCTCTATTAATAATTAACATTTTAATTACTCAGTTCCCTACTTGAAAAGGGCCTGGCTTCCCTGGCACAGAACTGACCAGCTCCATTCCACAGCTCCAGACTGAAGCTCAATTCTCCCTGCTTGTGTTTAAATGAACAGTTACAGCAGCTCCGAAGAGAGAGAAGAGTGTCTGAGCGGCGTTACCTACTTGCTGCAAATCTGAAAGCCTCTGCACATCAACTGCACCTCATGCAACCCGCACGTGGAGGGACAGGAGAGGCCAGGGCTGGATGACACCCAAGAACTGACCCTTCTCCCCGTGGGCTGCTCTCCCTCGACTCCTCCATACACCCCCACCGCCTGTAGACAGGTGGTGTCTAATACCCGCTGCATTCAGCAGCATGAAGGAGACGTAGAAATTCCCCACTGGCACAAGTGAACGCAGGACGCAGCTCCTGCACTTCTGCCACCCCAATCCCCGCCACCGCCTTGGTGAGGTACGTTCTGCACTGCCCCTCTTCGCTCAGCCCCCCGCGTTACACCTCTGGGAAGCTGCTGCAGGCATTTGGCTACACCCCTGAAGTTCTGACGTGGAGGAGCGACGGACGGTGGATTTCAGCCAGGCAAAAAAGCTGGCCAAGGCACAGACCGGAATGAGGCTACTCTGCACCAGGCAACTGGGTGCTGGGTGGGTGCTGGGTAACGAGCAGCGTGTGAAATGCTTCCAATCACACCCCGCTAACAGGTGGGTATCCGTGCGAGCAGGAATTCTACGGGAGTCATTCATGCTAACCCGATGCTGCCTGTGGGGTGCCAAGTGACACTTCAAACCACATCACTTAACAAATGTAGAGATTCAGTATCTTTCCCCACGGCTGGGCAACCTCAACGTCAAGGTTTGGGGCAAGGGCAGACCCAGGAGCCTCCAGATGCTCCCCGGGGGTGGCAGGGAGCGCTGCCGTGACTGCAGTATTTCGCCCGCACCGAAGGCGTGCCCCAGCTCCTGTTTTTACACACCGGTGTGGGATGTGCACAGCTGCCTTCGCAACCAGTCCATCAAAGACTGACCAACCACTCTCAGGCTGAGGTAAGGAAGAGAATTTTCTTACAGCTCTGTAACGGTGAAAAAGCGCTACTTGTGCTCAGTCGTGTCGTTCTAACCTTCCTCACCGTCCAGGAAGCTACTGCAAGAGCCCTCCTGGCAGACTCACGGTCTTGACATGGGCCTGAGACTGGATGCTGAGAGCTCCAAATAGAAATTACATTCTATTTATGTTGTTATTTTCCCAAAACTTCCCAATTCCCACCTTCACCCAGATACTCAAGACCTCCCGAACCAATGGGCTTGAACCAAGGCGCAAATCCTGCTGGGCATCAGCGAGGTTCTGGAACAAAAGCCTTCCGGTATAATAAGATAGGAAAGTAACTAGTATTTGTTATGGCAGGTCATGAAGACGCTGATACGATCCAGTGGTGTGAAGCAGCGCGAGGCTGGCCCGAAGGGCCAGGGAATCCCCGTCACTCCCGCTCCTCAAAGATCACTACCTGCAGCACTGAGACGGCACGGGCAGTCCAAGCCGTGACGGACACAAAAGGATCAGCTCATCCTCAAGTCACGGGGCCTGACACAATGCACTGCGTGGGCTTTACGCTGATGACAAAGGAGATGTGTTTGACTTGCTCCTTCTTAAAATTTACTCTTCTAAATAGAGACAAAAGCACTTGGAAAAAGAAGATAACAGAATGGCATGGCTGGACTACACAAAGTAGAGGCTGGGGGAAAGCCCCTGTCCATATAAATATATACAAGTATGTATCTATAAATAAGATTTAAATATATAGGGATTTATAGTGGGTATGAAGAAAATATATACCCATCTACAACCAACTCTGTTTACTGACTGAAGTTTGTTTGCTTTTAAAGAGATACAGTGAAGATGTAGCCCAATCCAATTTGTCAATGTATAAATAAGGATTCTAAAACCCTGCATTAAACTTGGTTTTAACCTTACCCAGTTGGTGGAGAAGGAGCGGGAAGAGGGATGACAGTGAGGCAGCACAGACACACTGAACGATGTGACGAGGCATCGAGCTACGAAGTTACTGCTCTCTCCCAACAGACAAAAAGCTGTTAGGAATGCCCTAAGTATTTTAGCTTCTTTTTTAAGACTTAAATCCTTTTGGTTTGATGAATTAAACAGCTTCTTGCATGAATCTCCTCTACCCAGCCTCCAAAAAGAAGAAAGATATGTCTAAAATGGGAACGAGAGCTAAGCATCAATTCCAGACAAACGAATGCTGTGAGTTAAGCTCAGGCAGCAGTTCCTAACGCAAGGATGCCTCTTAGCTCCACAGATTCCTCCCCGCCCCCTCTTTGAGCCCAACCAAGACCTCTTTGGGGATTATAACCGCATGTGACTCTAAGCTTTAGAGGTCATATTTACCCAGGAATCACACTCACATCTGCCAAACTTTGTTTAACCATCCTTTAATCATGTTCCAATAACCCACGCGAGCTTTAAGTTCTTAAAGCTAACTGAACCATCGCGTGTGAGGTAAAAATCAGAATTTTGATTAACTGCACTTCCCTTCTTGCAAAAGTGCTTATTTCCCTGAAGTAAATCCCTCTGTGAGAAGCACCACTCGGGTATCAGCCCTGATAATGCTCCTGCCAAAGAAAGAGAGGCAGATGTCCCGTGGAGGGAAATCCCCAACAAAGCCGAGATGTCTTGGAGGGGAGGAGGAAAGCAGCGTCCCCAGCTCTGCTGGCTTTGTCATCTGCATTTACCAGCGCAACGTCAGAAGTCCCCTTTGTACCGGTGCGGTCTTGGAGTCACTGCTCAGTCTTGGAAGAGACTGTATGGGAACTCAACGAGGAACTAGCATTTCTGAAACTTGGGAGAGCTTATGACAGAAAGGTTTGGTACATATTCTATGAAGTGACCTCCTTTAAAGTGCCTACACCTCAAACCAAACCTCAGCCTTGGGCTGGGGGCCTGGCCAGGAGGGAGCTGAAACAGAAGTCTGGTCCTCGAGGAAAGGGTCACCCCACTACTGACAAGACGTTCATAGAGAGACCGACTCCACTTCTCCTGGTAATATCATTAACTGCGCTGGGAATAACGGCAACACCGAGATTCTCTTGATCAGCTCTGAATGGAGATGTTAGAATTTCCCCTTTCTTTCTTTTAAGCCACAGAAGACTAATCAATAAAGAAAATGCTTCTTCCTATATGGCTATGATGTTCCTTCTGCTTTGGATCCCAAAGGCATGGGCCACTATTTCCACTCTGATCACAACCCTGCAAGGGCAGTTGAAGGTTTACAGGCTTCTCCTCAAGTTGTTCTTGCTCCTGAAAGTTCCTGTCCAGAAGTGCCGAACCGAAACACCACAGGCGAGGAGCCCCTCAACTCCTGGAGCAGGGACAGAGCTTTAACTGAAAGAGTCTTGTGGACTGACCCCCATCCGCAGGTAGCTAGATCTGCTTTCACCTCTTGTTCCCTCCCAAACGTCACCCTGGTACATTACAACTTTAGAAGGATGAGTGTGAGTAACTGCAGGAAATTCAGCGACTGGCTGTTTTGATGGAAAAAGTATGGGAGTACCAGCACATCCCCAGCAGAAGTGATCCCTCTCCTCTCCCAGCTCCTTGTCTGGCACACATCTCATCTCACGTTCTTCCAGGAGCACATTCTCACCCACCAACCTTCCTTCTACATGCTGTACTTGTGTATCGATAAAGCTACAGAATATAAACCTGTTCACACCACACGGATTTGTCACAGGATTCCCATACGCCGTTTCCACCGAGTCTGCACAAGGTCACAGAACGTTTCACCAACAGCACTTCAAAACCAGCTTTGGTTTTCAGTCCTTGCACATGCAGGCGTCACCCAGCCTGCTCCTCTCCTACCCAAAGCACGTCGCGGTAACTGAGGGAGTTCTTGCCTGACACAAACCTCAAAACCCCATTTACCTGGAAGAGTGGACTGTGTGACTGATCGTAACGACGTAGCCTGCCCCTCCGACATCTAAGTAAGGACCAGTAAAGGTAATCAGCCCTGGATTAGCCACTGCATGCAGGTACCTGGGGGCAGCCAAAAGAAAGACCCATCGTTAGCGAACAAGAGTTACTGTAAACTTTAAGACAGTATTCTTGACTGTGCGGAGACACAGCCATCGAATCCTGCCCGCTGTGAACAGTGTGCCACCAAATTCGTGTCTCTCAGTATTAAACGAGTACCTGAGTAGGATTAGGAGCCAGACCTAAACCAGATTTGCCCAATAAATGGTTCCTCAGTAGATACAACTGCATTAAAAAAGCTGAGTTTACTCCTGCATCGAGCACGTTCGATGCCCTGGCAGACCTGCTTCCCCAGAACAACGCGTGGCAAACTCGAAGCCAACACTGGCAAAATCATTACCCTGCAGATGCAGGAGAGAGGACGTGCTGCAGGCAGAAATCACACCTGGAAATCTGGGAAGATGTCAGAAAGTCATCAGAAACCTGGCTTTATAAGTAACCCAAGACACTGCGGTGTGCTGCACGCGGAAGCTTTTTCAAAACCATGGCTGGAGAAAATCAGTGACGGGTAAAAGCCAAAAAGAGAAATAACCCTCCCAAAACCAACAGTGAAAATAATTTGGGAGCTTTTAAAACGGGGACAAGGGGCTCTAAAAGTGCACCCAGTCCATTCACAGCAGGGATGCGCCCTCGCTGCAGAACAGCGAGCAAAACGCCATCCTGCTCTGTCAGGAAAACAAACAACAAAAAGGAGGAAAAGCTCAGCAGCAGCTCCGGAACTGACGTTTTTCAGGGAAAACACAGGTCAGGAGAGCTACAGCACGGGCAATGCCAGGAGCAATTCAGAGCCTTCCCGGTGCAGCCGGGGGGTTGGGACCCGGCGCTGGCCCGTGCCTTTCGCAGAGTCAGAGTGCGGCAGGACCTGGCTGGCTCCGAGCAAGAACGCACACAGGGCAAGCACGCTCCCGCGCTCCCATCTGCAACGCCTGCACGTCTTCCCAAATGAGACGCGAGTGCGTAATTAACAGCGTGCAGGCGAGCCAGCCAATTCCTGCTTTAAACTAATGCTGAAACCCGCTGTAACAAACCCACAGAAAGACTGAAACATTAACAACCAAAACCGGCACAAGGCGCTGACAACACTCCCGAACTGGCTAATCCCTGAAGGGGATGATGATTTTCTCAATATTTATACCCCCATCCGCCATAGCAGGGATATGAAACACAAACTACTACTGAAAAGGGGTGAAATAAAGGTTTTACCTGGCTGTGTTTAAGCACCAAGCCTTCTACCCACTGTGAAAACATTCCCAGTTAAATAGTTTATAGCTGGCTACAAAAAAAACCCAGGCTATGAAATCGATACCAAATATTTTCCTTACTGCCCTCTAAGTTTATCCAAAGCTTTGATAACAGGACCCTAAAAACTCACCATTGTCTCCTGGTGGGATCAAATGCTTTGTCCATGAGGGAACCGGGGTAAATTCGGAGCACCCCATTGGGGGTTGCTATGTAACGGCGCACAATGTAGCTGTTCAGGCTACTCATTTCCATTTGTGTCATCCATTCATCTGTGACGTGACTGGTAGCCATTACTTCATTCCTGACAGAGAACTGCAAGACAAAGGCAGACCTAGCAGGGTTCCTCCAAGGCTTGCATGAAAAGATAATAAGCTGCTCGCAGGGGTTTCCTAAAGAGCCATCAGAGATCATCTAAACTCAATTACTTGTTTAAAGTCTTCTCACACCAGACGGATCTGGCACATTCCAAGCAAAGGAAAAGCTTATTATAATGAAATATTGTTGTCATTATCTCTGCGGCTTTGGGTTTGCTCTCTTACTTCACGTAAATATAAACACCGCTCTGCTTGCACACAAACCCGAATCTTCTCCTTCGTATGCCTAAGAACACCAGGAGGCTTCTGCTCAGAGTTTACTGCAGCTTCAATTTTTCCAGTGTTCATTTCAATAGCTGCTTATCAACTCATCCCCCCTCCTTGGGGAGGAAGCCCTCCCCCTCCTCTCCCTCCACTCTCCTGGGCCTTCAAGCCCATGGCCACATCTGCAGGCATGGGGATACCACTCCCAACCACCACTCCGCACCCTTGTGAGCCTCAGGAAACCAGCGTTCCATAGCATCACAGAAGGGTTTGGGTTGGAAGGGACCTCAGAGCCCACCCAGTCCCACCCCCTGCCATGGGCAGGGACACCTTCCACTAGACCAGGTTGCTCCAAGCCTCATCCAGCCTGGCCTTGGACACTCCCAGGGATGGGGCATCCACAGCTTCTCTGGGCAACGTGTCCCAGTGCTCCCCACTCTCTCCGGGAAGAATTCCTTCCTGATATCTAATCTAAACCCGTTCCCCACTTTCAGCTTAAACCCGTTACCCCTTGGGACGAGGCATGGGACGTGAGGAAAGGAAGCTCTCCAGGGCGGAGCAGAGCAGTCAGCCCCGAGGTCGTACCTTGAGGCCAGGATTGGCGATCAGGCGCGTGTTGTCGCTGAGGTACGCTGTGTAATGCTCCACCATCCGCTTCGTCTCGGGCTGGCTGAGATGTTCGTACGGAGAAGAGAAGCTGCCCGCAGAGAGCATTACCGTCGGGCTTTCTAAAAATACCGAAATATGGCAAAGCTAAGGACAACGAATTGCACACATCGCGCAGTAAATAGAGTCGTAACACGAAAGGGTATTCTCCACCCGTTCATCCACTCTCCCACACTTCAGTCTGCAGAGCGCACAGCTCCTTCGGGTGCTCCCCGGGAGGACTGCGAGAGAGGGCAGGAAACGTGAAGCTTTCCGCCCAAAGCAGAGCACTTTCCCGCGCAGCTTGCCTCCCCAGGCACCGACAGCACTTAGGTCAGACATGAACTACCTTTCCTGCTTCAAAATACAGAAGCCACAAAGTTAGCCCACTAACTCCACCTGTTATTTGGTTGGCTTTAGTGCCCTCGCTCCCCAAATTTCAGCGACTTCTGTGCGACTGCTTTTTGAAGGGTTACAAAGGCTGTTTTCCCTTAAAGAAAACACATTGTGCTAAGGAGTTGTTCATTATCCACGTTTAAGTTGGATACAGCAGAGGAAAATGACAATGAGCACTTGGAGCCACAGATAATGAAGCAGCAGAGAATGGCAAGCGCGGCGGGGGAGCTTACCCATAAATGTGGTGCTGCCTGGGGTGATTTTCAGAACAGGCTAGAAAGTAAACTTGCACTGTGCAGAAACTGCAACAGCAGACAACGTTTTCAAAGAAAAACGATGGTGATGTAAGGGCTGAAGGTTGAGAAGAACGCCTTTGCTGAATATTTGACCCATGGAACCCAATTTCCCTGTGTGTACTGGTCTCCAGAGGAAAAATTTCACTGGAGTATGTGGAGTGTCCTGCTTTTGTTCACATTCCCTAAAACACATCCCTGTACACGCAGCAGCCACATGTCCTGCACTCATCCCTGACGAGCTGCGATTATAGTCCTTCATCTGCTTCCCAGACCGAACAGTCTGATGTCATTGCATTTTGCCTTGCAGGAAGTTTTTCCACTTGTCAGTTTAGTACTGCGTTTTTAGGATATTTTCCATTTGTGTCTTGTCTTTCTCAACAGAAGATAATCAAGACGAGGCACCACATTAAAGAAAGAACAAACCTCCTGTTTTCAACAGTTTTCATAGGTTTGTCAAGTTCCTCCATGACTCCTCCAGCCTCATCTCATTTAGCTATTTGTGGCACTGCAATATAGCTAGGAAAGTACCACAGCTGTGCCCCTAATCCACCACGAGACCTCCAAACCTTGCACTTAATTCAGAACTCCTTCTAACACAGCACAGATTTTAGCAAAACCCCTATAAATAATAAATATGAAAGCTTCCCAATCACGATGCTTATGTGAAAAAAACCTCTGTGTTCTTAGAATATTTTCTTAAGCTCCCTATTCTTTCCAGGCACTAGAACCTATTCTGCCATGGAGACTCCCTCTTCCACTATGTCTGAGCAAACACTGAAATAAGTCAGGTAAAGGAGAGGCAGTTTATCTTATCAAAAGCAGAAATGTGTCAGTGACCCAAGAATTTTTAAGCAGGTAAAGAGGGTCTGGAAACCATCACACCACAGGAGTTCCCGTTTCCCTCTGCAGACATAAATTCTGACTTCACACAGCTTGATGGTATTAAATGCTTACTTCACTGCTCGTGGCAGAGAAAAACTTGTGTAAATCCAAAGTCGGAAAGCAGTCCTGTATGACTGGCTGGGACTTCGCCCTACTTAGCTGTCAGTAAGCTGCTTTGCAGCCAAGAGAGCAGAACTTCACTTTAAGCTTGGTGAGCCATCCTCAGTCTCCCCATTCCACTTTCCGGAAACTCGATCGAGGGGGTGGCAAGGCTCACAGTGCATTTCACAGAATCACAGAGCGGTTTGGGTTGGAAGGGACCTTAAAGATCATCCAGTCCCCCCCCCTGCCATGGGCAGGGACACCTTGCACTAGACCAGGTTGCTCCAAGCCTCATCCAGCCTGGCCTTGGACACTTCCAGGGATGGGGCATCCACAGCTTCTCGGGGCAACCTGTTCCAGTGCCTCCCCACAATCTCCAGGAAGAATTCCTTCCTGATGCCCAATCTCAATCATCCCTCTTTCAATATAAACCTGTTACCCCTTGTCCTGTCACTACATGCCCTTGTAAGAAGTCCCCCCCGACAGCGGAAGGCTGCAACAAGGTCTCCCCGGAGCCTTCCCTTCTCCAGTATGAACAAGCCCTTACTCTGATGAGCAGTCCCGCTGCGTTCACTCATGCAAGTGCTCGCCACTGAGCAGGGCAGCTGTGATCAGTGAAGAGCTATAAGAAGCTATGAGAAGGCTGATTAGAAAATCAGCCGTGAAAATAAAAGCCTCTCAAGGGGAGAGTACTGCCAGTGTTTTGCGAGAAGGGCTTTACCTTCTGCTGTCATGCTCTAGAGAAACATGCACAGAGTCAAGACGAGCTTCAAGGAAGCTTTACCTAAGGTGGCCAGCTGCTTGAAGTGTAGGCAGGCGTTCGGCTGACCCAGCAGATCCAGCCGATGATACAGGAGCTTGCTGCTGGGGACAGTGTTGAGATTCTTCAGCTGCTTAACAGGTATTTCTGGCTGTATTACCACGACACACAGAATAAAGGATGTGTCCTGGACCTGAAAAACATGGGCAAGTCATCCAACTGAAACAAAAAGGTGAAGGTGTTACAGAACTCATTTTCTGTTTAGCATTAATTCTCTTCGAACTGCTCATCTCGTCCAGTTCTGGCAGGTGGCACCACACTTTGCCATATTCTCAAGGATCACAGGTCCCAGTTTCTCTGAAAACAGACAGCTCCTTTTCAGAGAAGCTAATATGGATTGGGTCCTACAGAAAACAGAGAGGATTGTGCTCAAGGCATACGGTCTCCATGCAGGATAGAGACACTGGCCTTCAGCGGTCTGATTACTGCAACGCACTCCCATGCAGCCACATTCCACTCTGCAATCACCTCTTACGTAACGGAGCCACTAAGCTGTCTAAAAAATACTTTTCCATAGTCTACGCACAAAATAACGTAAACTTTTTTCCTGAAAATGAAATATTTTTAAGGCCTTCATGTTGATGCTCAATCAGCAGTGACTTCTACGACTGTTCCATGGTACCTTCTGAAGTGTCATTAACAGAGGAGAAGCTTCACGTCCACAGCGGATAAAATCACACTGGTGTTCCCTTTATGAAGAATCCAGACACATTACTTCTCGGAAATAAGGTTTTATCATCACCAGTCTTCACTGTGTGCTGCATGTGTCACATGCTTTACTGGTTTGTGTATTTTAAGTATCCTACAGGACATCAGATGAGCAAAACCTGGAGGTGCCCAGCTGCTCTGCAAGGGTGTGTGACATTTAATGTAGCATTACAACATTAGAAAATTAGCTCCAGACACCCTCCTATGTGAATTTCTGTTTCTCAATGACAGATCTAATCTCTTAAAAATGCTCAGCTTAATCTTTTAGGTTGAATTTAACTTAATACCGTGAAATGATCCGCAAGTACCCTCTTGAGTTCATTGGCACAAAGAAGTAGCCAATTATTTCTGGCATCAGCAAAATTCACCTGGATTACATTTAACCTCAGATTCCACTTGAATCCCTGGGTCAAGATTAGCCTTCAGATATGTTCAAAACCAAAGAAAGGAAGAGAGCTGCCAGGAGCTCTCACAGCTCACAATACAGCCTGTTGCACACGCATCATACTCCGTTTCAATGAAAGCTTTGGAGTAACTAATGTTTGTAAGAAAAGAGTTAAATTACAGCCAACATCGCCACTGGCTACTGACACAGGTCTGCAACAGGAGTATCGGAATGAGAAGCTGACATATTCCCAACTGTATTAATTAATGGATTGTACCACTCTGCCCCAAATATAGTGACAGTATTAAGCAGAAGAGTGACTTCACAGTAAGCACTGCCTCAGCACTGTACTGAAGCGTGGTCTCTGGGAGGCACTGATGTGTCACCTGGCTTGCATAAGACATCCAGACCAGGAGAGATTTACTCCTTTGGGAAAGCACGAGTATAACCTCTGTGCAACTGTACATCACCTGTCTTACAGAACCAGCACCTCCGTGAAGAGCGAGCAGACACGTACGCATACAGACACATCTCTGAAGAGGACATATTAACCAACCTGAAACAGTAATTCCACTGGTTCTTCACTGTAACAACCCTCCCCCGGCATTCGTGCAGTCTGAGTCATCCAAACGTCTCATACTTCAACATACAGCGACACTTCACGCTTCACCACATTCACAGATGTACTTCAAAATATGAACTCACTCCGTGGCACCCTGCAAACGGTGCCACTTGCATCCCTTACCATTTTCCAGGCATAGCTGACATTGTAGGCTTCTTTTCCAACTTCCCTCAGTTTGTTTACGTGCCAAGACAGCGAGGAGTTCACGGGAACCGTAATGATCTGGCTGCCCAGGGGAATGCTAGATTGGCAGACAGAACGTTTTATTAAACACTGAGTAAGTGCTTAAGTAAACCCCATCTACTGTACATTTATGCCCGTATCGTTAGACAGGAAGAGGTTAGCTGTTGTCCTAGGTGAAGAAAAAGTGTGCGTGCGCTGAAAATGCACTCATGTCCCACCACGTTCTGAGTTAAGGCACATACTCAGGTCAGACAAAGGAGAAAGAAAAACCCAGAGCGAGTAGTGGAAAAATCTTCCTGATGTGGAAGAGAGAGATTAGAAAGAGTATCCCTCAGATCAGCTGTGGAAACCACTGCTGAGCACACCAAATGATAAATGAAGAAAGCTGGAGGGAAAAACCAAACCAGAACTGTTGGAGGAAAAAAACCCCAACCCCCAACTCCATCCAAGTATCCTATCTCCAGATGGGAGAAGGAACTTTACCTTACATTGTCTTAAAACTCCTCTAGAGATACTTCTAGTGCCCTAAGGACTGCTAATGCTTGGGCTTGCATCCCGATTCCTCACCTAAGGATGTTCTGGCGCACCAGCTCAAACTTAGGAATGTTCTCATAATGGATAATATCCGTGTGGAGCGGTGGTTCAGACAGCAGGTATGGCCTGGTGAGGGATGGGTGCATGAGAGTGTACCCTAAAAAATAAAGACACAAACCCAGACATCGCATGAATTGTAACAGCTGAGCCCAGGATGAATATTTACAGGGGAAAAAGAAAACAGTAATTGCATACAGTTACCGCAAAGGCTTAACAAATGTCAGTGAACAAGCAACAACATTATCATCGGAGAGGTTGCAAATGAAGAACTGGGGAAGCTGCAAATGAAAGGCGGCTCGAAGAACCAGGCGATAAGAGGCTGGGGTCAGAGAAAAAGAGCTGAACACACTTATACACCCGTTTTGCCTTTCGCCCCACACATGGAGAACAGCTCGGGTGTTACACATGTACGAAATCCCAAGTACAAGTTTCCATACCAAAACTCCAGTGCAGAAGTTTCAAGTCGAGAATCCACCCACACTCCAGCAACTCCCAGGCAAAACCAACCCAACACCACACAACTCACCTTTTAACAAGCACTATCAGTCATGACTTATCGACGACTTAGAGACATGAGAGCTGAGTTTCATTCTGATGGCTAATGACCTCAGCGGGACTAGAAGAGATTATCCGAGCCAAAAAGTTACCTTTATTGTCAATGAGGAACGTGTAGGAGCCCAGGGAGTCTTGATAATAGGTGACATCTTCCAAGATATATGCAAGATTAACATCTACTCCAACAATCCCCAGCAGCAGGTTTCCGAAGTAACACGGTTTACTTACAGTCATTATCAGGCCTTGGAATGAGAGAATTAACATAAAACCATTAACAATAACGCCTAGTTAATTATTTTTAGAGGAAACAGAGCATGCACTTCGCCATTTCAAGATGCTATACAGTCAAATCTTATACAGTACTCCTTGCTGGAATGTGGACAAAACCTGGCACGCCTACAGGGAAGCTGAGCAGGTTACCTGTCGCATCAGGCTGGTTTTAGCCACTCTGCCGTATGAGTTAATGTCTGCGTCTCTGATAGTGACCTAAGGTACATTTAATCCATTTATCAGAATACACACCACAATTAATGTTGGGGGGGTTCTGTGGATGCCTTACAGGCCAGAAATGCATTTGCATGGAAAGCCAGGACAGTATTCTGTTCCTTTAATATCATCTAAGGCGATTTTTAAAAGAGGAGGAAGGGGGAGGAAGAGAATTTGTGCTTGTAAAGCAGCAAGAGGGATGAAGTACTGCTCATCAAGTTGCATATTCAGAATATTAAACCTCCTCTGCTTAACTGAATGCCAATACGGGCACTTGTACTGGGAACCATACCCAAAATTACACAATGGTTTGAGAAGCATCATGTGCCTGAGGTCAGAACTCTCGGTAACACCTTATTTCTCTTACTTTCTACACCGCCGCTATTTGGAAACTCAGCGACTCTCTTCCTCCAAACCAATACAGAATTCATTTGCATGTGTGAGCTTTTAAGTACACTTTGATACTTATGTAAGACAAGCCTCTGCTATTGCACCATTTCTAATCCTTCTGTTGCTCAAATTTTCCATTATGCTTGGATATGGCTTTGTGAGAGGGTAATAATACAGTGTCATTACCGAGGTTAGGAAATGCAGAAAGTAGCAAGCATTCTGATTCAGAAGGGATTTGCTCAGGAATAGTCTTAAATTTGTTTTGGGACTCAGCACACAAGGCAAACGCACAACCTAAACTCCGCAGCCCTTGGAAACCCTTCAGCACAACCCTCCACCACTCCTACGTACCAGTCGAGACTAAGAATGTGCAAAGCCCTGAATGAAGAAATACAAAATGTGCTCAACTGACAAAGCGGTATAAAATCAGCAGTGTATCTCCTGACATCTCTGTGATGGTTACATCTCTTCACAGAGCACTGGAGCAGTGCTAGAGAAACCTCAGGGGAGTCCCCCAAGAACGAGCAGGAGCAAATCCTACAGCTCCAACCTTCCAAGCTGGGCCTTTTGGAAGGGCACCAGACCCCAAAGGTAGAAGGAGCAGCAGCGCTGCAGCTTACAACTGATGGTGCTTAAGCAGGTGTTAGCTCAGGCCGTGGGACCCTCACCTGGGTGGGGAGCTCTGCCAGCACTGTGGGAGCAGCCTAAGCCCACTCTGTACCTCCTGAACCTGCCCCCAGCAAGAACCCGACGAGGATCACCCTGCAGCACATGCTTACACTGAGCACAAATTAAACTAATCTTTGCAATTCCTACACGCATGTCATAGAATCACAGAATGGTTCGGGTCAGAAGGGACCCTAAAGATCATCCAGTTCCAGTCCCCCTGCCATGGGCAGGGACACCTTCCACCAGACCAGGCTGCTCCAAGCCTCATCCAGCCTGGCCTTGGACACTTCCAGGGATGGGGCATCCACAGCTTCTCTGGGCAACCTGTCCCAGTGCTCCCCACCCTCTCTGTCATCTCACACACACGCTGGTACGCTCCCAGAAGTCTCGACCGGTATCCACACCTCCAGTCTCTGCATTACTGGATGCGGCCGTGAGGTCAGAGAAGGTTGAACACAGTGTTCATCAAGGTGGCATCTAACTTGAAGGTAAAAGGGCAGGTCAAGTCAGCATAAATTAGAAACTGATGGGAGAACCAGCCTGCACACATCTGCTGAGTTCAGATATTCTTCAGGACGCATTCACAGTCCTTGGAAAAATTGTCACCAGGCTTCCATTAAATTCAGTATATCCCTGACTCCAGACTGGCCGGGCCATCCCCAGCCAGCTCAGGCTTCTCGTCTGTCCGGTGCTAGAGGCAGCCCATGTGTGCAGAAGGAAGAGCTAAGGACATCAAATTTTGGGCAATATTGAATAGCCACTCTCTGTGCCATTTGGTCTGGCTGCCAGTGTCCAGCATCCCCGTCTGTGCAGCCCGGCAGCGGGTAATGGATGCGAAACCACTTGTGAAGAGTCACTGTCTGGGGTGCAAAGACAAAAAAAAGGCACCTCCAGCAGGAAGGATGACTCAAAAGTCACATGCGTGACTCCACAGGAAAGGGATGCTCAGACAGCAATAGCTTTGTCTCTCCTCCACTGTGGGGGCCTGTGCGATCCCCCCAGTCTACCTGTAAGGCCTCAAGACATACAGGAGGCCTGAAATAACGCACTCTGCGGTGGTGCCGCACGGTCACGGCTGTCATTCCAACATGACAAGGTTGCTTCCCTCAACTATAAAGAATTGCTCTCCACAAATTATGGATGCTGCATACATACACATATGTGTATGTGGACAAATTTCACCCCTGAGAATCCAGTCTGGATCTATCCCATGTCTTAGTACCACTTTTTTCCATAACTAGGTCTTCTGCAAAGAAAAAAAAAAACTACTGGCAAAAAAGGGTAATTTTACATTTGCCTTGGGAACACACCTAAAAGCATCACTGTATAAAACCACAGTATTTTTAGGACTATGTAAGCAAAAAGGAACCTAATCTCTTACATTTTTCTACCCAGATTCAGTGTAAGCACTTACCGTCTCCCATTTCATCTGAGAAAGGCAGACTGAAGACTGCCTCGTCAATCATTCGGTTGGGGAGGTTTGTATAGAATCGGCCAACCGTCGTTTCCAGGTTACTCAGCTGGTTTAGGACCATCATGCTTCCCTTGATCACAGGCAGGGTTGTTCGGTCCGGCAGCCCGTACTTCACTGAGTTCTGCTCGGCCAGGTCTCGCAGAAAGGCCAGCTCCTTCAAACCTGTCACTCCCTCTGAAACAGAGATGCGAGAAATAGAAGGAAGGAGACAGAAGCAGCTTACTTTCCAGCAAGACTCCTGCATCTTACTCCAAAGTGCTGCAGTAAGAGCAAACTGATGTGTATGCTACACTGCAGGACTGAATACGCTACAGGCTTATTTAAGTGACAAGGCGAAGAGCTGGAGGACTGGTATGGTTCCAGGGGAAGTAAGTAGCTAGTACAACATTGGTAAGATGGCCTGTCATACTGTTGCACGGTGCAAAAATTCAACATGCTGTTCACATTACCACTTTAAACAAGGACTGATGTGACCCATACATGCACAGGACAGCTCTCTACCCGTGGCTGGTCCACGTCAAGGAGCAGGAGCACATTATACGCCCTTGGAAATAACAGGCTTGTTCTTCAGCTCAAAGTTTCACATTTTACCTAAGTCCCAGGCTCAATTCCCGCAGACCAATCAAAGACTTGTGCATACCCTACGTCTCAAATGAGTATTTAAATGTACAGTCAAATGACACATTAGCTTAAGCATTGCCTTCCTTGGCTAGAGTCCACATGCAATTTTCAGTAACACAAGATACAGCCTTCTTACTGAAAATGCTTTGTTGGAAAAAGCACGGGATGCCAAACTGCGGTGTGCATGATCTTCCTATGTGATTCCACTAAGTTGGGTCCTCAGTTACCAAAGCGTTTCAGATCACGTTTGATGCGACATTCACGCTCCTGGGCTAATGACTGAAACACAGGTCACGCGCACTCCCGTTCTGCCGTGCCAGGAAACGTGGGCAGTGTCAGGAAGGTTTACAGTTGCAACAGTTTTCAAATTTAATTCAGTCTCATTGCCACTAGACAATTTAATCAACCATAGTTTATATCCTGAGCAGCTGCACTGTGATATATAAGCACATAGCGGCAGAGTTTTATGCACCAGAGAGGGAACATCTGGATGCAGCCTCTGGATTACATGAGCCAAAAGCCACTAATAAACTGCTCCCAGTAAGGCATGGAATTACATTTGGATGAGCTTAATAAACTAGTTGTACAATGAAAGGGAATTTTTGTGCACTGGAAATACAAAAACATTTCTCACCATTCATGAGCGCGTAAGTAAGAATCATTACAGAGTTATTGAGGAAACTATTCTCTTCGTTGATGACACGCAGAGTAGCTTTTTTATCGTCTTCCGAGGAATCTTTTGATGTTATCCCAGCCGAGAGATAAATTATGACCATATCAGTATCTAAAAGGGATTAGATCCATATAGCAGAGAGCGCATTAGACTTAACTCAGGCAAGTCATGCAGCAAGTCCGTGCATTTGCTCACAGCCTTACACTGCCAACAGCTTCATCTGTGAGATTCACGGGAACCTACAGTGGGTAAACATGCTGCAGCCTCATGGCCTGTAACATTCGTTGTTAAACTTCCGTTCACAGCATTTAGCAACCATCCGGACGATTCGGTGCCTACCAGCTCCCCAGAAGCACTGTGCCTTGTTTCCCCCGAGCAGACCTCACCGGCACCTCTGGCCCGGCTGCAAGCAGGCAGGAGCACGCAAGAGCAGCACGCAGCCCGCTGCAGAAGCTGCTCAAAACTCCACGGAGGGGCTCAACAAAAGCAAAAAACCTGCAGGTTTCATCTCCTGACCCATTGTTCTTCTACCATCCTGCAATTCTATACAGCTGAGCTGCGCTGCGTCCCAGGGGAGCAGCCCACTGCATTTCCTACATGGAAAGTGCTGCTGCAAGAGCGGGGGCTCAGCATCGCTGTTGCTGTGACAGGCCCCTCCTCGGCCTCCTTCCCAGTGAGGCTTGGCCACGCCACCCGCTCAGCAGAGCAGAAGCACGGCGGTGGGCACCGCAACAGGCGTACGTGAGAAACTCAAAATCTCTCCAGAAGACCCTTTGCCCCACTACAGCATCTCCTTGCCTGCAGCAGTGCTGCAGTCTAGCCCCCGACCCGCAGGACGAAGGGCACCCGAGGCCTGCCGACGGTGGAGGTTAGCGTGACGCTTGAGCACGGCGACACGGCACACCGCCGTCATCGTTGCCTCGTTTCCCATGGAGTGGAACACGTTTTTCAAGCAGAGTATGTTCTGGGCGAAAAGCCTGCCTCAAAGCCTTTGAGCATGTAAATTCAAATCACTGCTTACGCACCTTCCTGTTCCATCACGCTGCATCTCACGGTTAGAAGTACTTTGTGCACCTAAGGCACCTGGAGGGATCACACGCCCCACATAACCTGGAGCACAGGAGGTGAGTTGGATACCCACTGTGTTGTCCCACTGGGGTTTTCGGTGTTTCTTTTTAAATGGTTACGAATGCTTCGACTTGCACATTTTGTCATCATGGCTCGAATTCAGCCAAACTGGCTTTTGATACAACCAAGTGAAGAGGAGCTGTTACTTTGGGGGGAATTTCTGCCTTTTTATTTTAGAAGCTAAAACCAGGAAAAAAGGCAATGCCAGGTATTAATGCATCTTTGGCTGTAGTTTAAGGAAAACTGTTACGTGCTTCCTAGGCTCCAGCACAGCATTTATATACTGCAGCCAGGCGTGATGCCGCGGTCGGAAAGCTTTGCTGGCAGGAGTAACACAAGACAGTCCTAGGTCTGCATTAGGGACCAGCGGCATCAGCATTCCGCAGCCCATCACCCCACGTGTGGTGCCCTACCCTTCTGACAGCTGGAAAAGGCCCTTACATTCAGCGTGCCACTGCTGCACCTGCCTGTGCCGCATGGGTGCTCATACAATACCCAGACCCACACCGCGGCTTTGTGTGCACACCCCCCCGCCGATGTACCTAGAGTTTCCAGGGAATGTTGGCACCCAGCGGCAGGGCATTTTCTTACACGTTGGGATGAGGGTCTGCGGAGCTGGACCACAACAGGAACAGGCATAAGGCAGGAAATTCAGACGTGTTCAACGGCACAATTCTCCCATCTCACACCAGTGGTTCCCTTCTAACTTTTCCAGGGTGAATTCGGGAGCGAGGCTGTATCTCAACAGCTTCCCTGACACACCCACACATTGTTCTCCGGGAACAGGATGTTAGAAAATTAACAGTGAAATGAATGCTATTTTCTCTAGGTTTGTTTTTCTTTCTTAAAAAGATGAAAAGATTATTTACCAGAAAATGAGGCGGGTTTTATAAACATCCTCTTCTCAGACCTATCACCCTAAGAATTCTGAAATTTGCATATACACATTAGCCCTTCAAAAATCTTCCACACTCAAAGAAAACCTAAATCTGAAGCATTTGCCCTTTAACTTTCTGTACTTGTGCCCCAAAATAATTCTTTGGTACGAAACCTCGTAAAAGTAGGTTGTTTTCATATTAATGAACAATATACCAAAGCCTTCTGATCCTAATACACAAACAGTGCCAAACATCAAAAATATGTAGGAGGATGCTGCAAGACTCCACAGCTGGTGTTGTTGGAATAACTGCCGGTGACTAATGCACCTTATCCCAGCCAGCTTCAGCAGCGCTGGATTATTTATTTGTTTGTTTATAATTTTCTAGGAGGTGGCACCCCTTTCGTCACTGTGCCAGAGGACGGTAAAAACCTGCCCCTGACAACCCCACCTTCCAGCTCAGCAGCGTACGGTCAGATACACGTTTCACCCTATCTACAGGCTAAAGTTCAGAAGCTGAACCTTTAATAGCAAAAGCACCGTTGTATAAACTGAAGGAGGTACGAGAAGCAGGAGCACATTTCCTCAGCCTTTCCAAAGCACTTTCATTTGTGGACTTTTCATTTTCTTCTGTTCTGAGCTGGTGCCCTTCAGGAAAATGAGGAATTTGCACTCGCTGGAGCAGGCACAGGACCGAGCTATGGGATCTGCGTTACATAAATCAACTAAACCGACAGAGATTGGTCTGCTTTCTCCACCCTGCCATGGCACTGGCAATGTCACTCGACTCCAACAAGCACTCGGAGCACAGCGTCAAGAATTTGCTTTCCACAGCTTCCTGGCAAGCAAACGTGCCACTCAACTTCACATCCATCTTTTCCACATCTTTCACCACATCCTCATTACAAAAAAAAAACCACTCAAAAAACCCCCAATCTTGGGAATGGGAAGGAAAGCCCATAATGCAGACACCAAAATTCAGGAGGATATTCTTAGATGAAGGAAAATTTAGCCAGGCCAACCTCACATTCCATAAAATATCACCCACAATTGGTATTTTCACAAAAACCTTTTCCCCGAGAAGCAAGGGTCACTTCCGTAGGATTCCAGTTAGGGGGATTACCCACACACGTACGTCTTAGCAGTAAGTCAGTGAACCTGCAGCAAGGGCAGTTTTCATTAGGAGGACACCCCCTGCCTCCCCGCACACATTTGGGAAATAATTCCACTATCAGGCAGTTCAATCCTGCAATTTCACACCGTAGTTCCAAAGAAAGGCAGCAAGTGAAATAAATGAAAAGGGAATGGCCACATTTAGCAGTCCCTCATGCAGATTCCAGAGCAAGTAAATGCTACTTACAAAAGCACGGAGGGGTGTGTGTGTTATTTTTAATATTCAAGACACCACATGCCTTTGGCCTCTGTCAAAGTGAGAATCTCCAACAAGAACACATTCGCAAGCCTCAGAAATAATCGGGATTGCACAACGAGGGACTTACTTCCTTGGAGTTTTGTGCCATTGTTTGTGTTTCGTATCAACTGGAAAGCCTTTTGAAATCCCACCGCATGCTGCGTGGGGCTGTCGGATGACTTTATACCGCTAACGAAGGTGGACATCTTCCTCTTTGTCTCACTAGTGGCAGGAGACAGAAACGTCTTATAGCACTGATCCAGCGAGCAGGTTCTTACTGTGTCTGCCACGGTTAACACAGAGATCTTGAAAGAGAAGAAACTATATTGGATTACCTCACCATTTATAATTCTTTACGCACCGATATAGAAAACACAATGGTAAGCCAACTGAAGAGATTCCGTGGATTTAAAATTCAATTGTTAAAAAATAAATGCTTGAGGCATAAATCCATCGAATCTGAAAAGGATTAGCCTTATGGTGATTTCGGGAAAAAGAGACTTCAGTCTTTGTTTCTCAGGCGAAGTCAGCTTCGCTCCGCTCGTACGTAATAGTTAGTGTACTGTCCTGGGCAGAAGACGACGGGAACGGGAGATAACTCAAACCCCCATCAGCAGAGAGCGTTTTCAGGAGAGCCTTAAGTGGAGCGCATACAGAAAATGAAGAAAACCCTCTAAGAACTTTTCACAGGCAAAACATCACGTTGTTTTAACGTTTCAGCCAAAGCAAGCTAAATCCCCCATCAACTTCCATCCCATAAGTAAGTTAAGGCATGTAGTGGTAACACCTGCATTAATATACACAAAACATACCAGTCTTATGAACTGAGTAGCATGACTTAGTATGAATTATGACTGATGCAAGACAGTCGTGGCATTAAGCACTGATCACACACCCGTGTAACAGGTTTCATAACTCTGAGCCACTGACCGAGTGATATGTTTGGAGCGTACTTTCTTCACTGCAGGTCTGTATTAAGACACATGCACTGAAGTACTGTTCACTCTGCTAACATATAAGCATTTTTCTGCAGTATTAAAAGCACAGAAGTTAGAAGTGTTTTTCCCATACTATTAATGAGAGACTTAAGGCAAACATTATAATCAGGAGTTCAACAACTTGATTGGACTGAAATTCCCACATTTCTTGAGAATCCAATCCAAATTTCTTGGCCCTTTGCTTCAGCATTTTCTTGCTGCTATCATGGTTGTCTGGGAATCTTCCAAACACTCACTCAGTACAGCAGCAGAATAAATAATTTCCATTTCCACGAGCAAAACCGACAGCCTCAGAAGTAAAAGAGTTGCTCAAAGCAATTCAGAGGTCGTCAGGCTCCAAGCGTGGTTCTCCTAACTGCACGCTGTATCACACTGCTGACCATCAGCTGGTCTCTGCCAAGACGAAGGAGCCTCTGAAGATTACTCAGAAACAAGATTATGCCTTAGACCAGTGGCTTTCACTTTTTTCCAGCCTGCGGATCCCAAATGTTTTCCCTGCAGTAATACAGGCTTCCAAATCGAGTTCAAGCCTCCATCACCCATTAGGGGTAGACCACAGATCCCCATGAGCCCAGGGACCACAAGTTAAAACCACCGCTTAGGATGAAAACTGAGGACACCGAGCGTGGTGGAAACCAGTGAAAACACGCCCCTCGCGCGGAGAAAGCTCACCTTATCGTGTTCATCTATAGAGCTCAGGATAACCTGGGCCGCGTCTCTGGCAATCTGAAGCTGCGTCTCCGTGACTGAAGCCCCGTGGTCCACGATGACAACGATATGCTTGGACTGAGGTCGAACGGTAGAAACATAGACAGGCCTGAGGGAGACCAAAACCCAAACCACTGCCATGAGTCACCTCCTCATTTCCACTAGAACATTCACAAGTGAGAACAGTTGAAAAATAAACCCAAAAATAGACCACGAAGAAACAATGACTTGTAGCAGCATTTTCTTCCCTTCATGAAAACTTCTACTAGGAAAGATGAGTTGGGAATCTGAACATACACAAAAGGCTCTCATTTCCGCCCTGTTTCTGATTTTTTTTAACCAAAATCAAGTGTTGGACCCTTCTCCCTCTGCCAAGCCGCCACTTTCGCTAGGAATAAACAATTTTGCTGATGCTGATTTGCAACTGTTTTGATGATGGGATTACTGTTTGCAGCAGCTCACATCAAGGTTTGGGTTAAGCACTGACAAGTGAGGAATGCCTCATGCTGAATGCTGGGTGCCGGGAACCTTGCTCCCATGTAAAAGGAAGTGCAGTAGTGGGTATCTGCTGCTTATGTGACAAGCAAAAACCTGTGCCACTGTACAGAGCTGCACCAGTGTGGGGTGTTGGGTTTATTGTCATAGGGGAAGACTTCAGGCCAAGCGAGGGTTTTCTCTTGGTGCCCTGGAATGCATTTCACACCACTGGTGCTCCACAACCCCTTGGGTCCGGGCAGTTTTAAACCCCAGGGCCAGTTCTGAGTTAACTCCGGTAAAGGCTCTGCCATGCATCTGTTTGCGCTACGATCGAAAACCCTGGTTTCAGGGAAGGGGTGCTCAGGTCCCGTTCAACATCGTGAGAGATGCGGGAAGATTTCACAAGCTCTCGCGCCAAGATTTCAACCTGGACAAATCAGGAAAGGACTCTCTTCCCTCTTCAGTCCAGACCCCAAACTAGAATCAAGCCTGAGTTTTGGGATCTAAATTTTATTATATCAAATCCAGCCACAGACATCATATCAGAAGTAAAGGAAATGCAGAAGATTTTAGACAAGGCACTGCAATAAACAACTGGCACAAATCAGTTCTTCATTGTAAAACAGCCTGCAGCTCTACACTGGTATTAATACTTAGACCTTAAATAGGGCCTTTGATCTTCAAAGCACTTAAGTATTAAATAATTAATCCATCCAAGCTACCCTCTGAAGTAAATACTAGCAGAAAGATACCCCTTATTTCGCCATGGAGAAACCGCAACCAAGACGAAGCGATTTGGATGAAATCACCAAGGGTTTTAGTGTCAACATTCTGATCGAGACTGGGGTACCCCCGGCTCTCGCGTCTTCAAACCGCACCTTCCAAAACCACAGCAAACTTCATCAAGCCCAGACGCCTCACACTTTGATGACACACAGAAGATAACATCTGTAAACATCTGATTTCTCAACCCAGACAGGTAACCAAAACACTCCAGTCTCTGTACACTCAGCTATGTAGAAACGTACCCCGATGTGCTGATTCTTCCTCTGCAGAGATTCACTTGTACAATTAGCTGATGTGTGACCAGAGATAATAGAGCCACTGCACCTTCCTGGAAGACTCCACCCTTGACTCTTGATCACTCCCACAAAATTGATAGCAAGGGCTGAGGAAAAAATACTGCACTGCAACTGCTCCACTTCCTGCCCACAGAACAGGAACATTCCCCTGAGCAGGAAAAGCAAGTCACCATTTGACCCCTTTTTTATATGGTTTTCTCGGAAGCAGAAACTTTCCACTATTGCTGCTCCTCTACTATCCACAATGTGCCACTTGAACCTTGGGTGGAGACTGGAACAACGCTCCTACCTATGCCCTTTCCAGCCTCTCGCCCTTCCACCCTCCTCCCCAGAGCGATGTCCCTGCCACATCACACTACTTCATTAACAGGGGTCAAGTGTGAGTCAAACACAAGACAAATTTTGCCTACGGGCAGACCTACACTTTACAAGTTACTGTTATTCCCAGCTTATTTGATTTGGGAGAGGTGAGGAACCTGTATGCAATTTTATTTCACATCAAAGTTTCTTAAAAGCACAAACTGGTGCTTTAAAAAACAATTCTAAGAAAACCCAAGGGACCCTATTAAAAGTTCCTTGTGAATGTTGTCGTCTTGGCAAAGTGTAATGCTGAAATGAAATCAGTGCTTGAGGAACCCAATTTTAGTGCTTTTCCCACTAAACTGTAAGGAGAGAAATCATACCTGCTGCGGTGTTCATAGCTGCCTTTGCACCGGAACTTGTGGGCTGGGAAAACGGTGAAAATGCCTTCTTCCGAGCTGAAATACTGCCATTTAATTCCTGGGTTAGACTTCAGATTATCAGCAAGAACTGAGGGTCGGAGGGGAAAAACAAGAAATGAAGTAGCGTTACGAAGGGAGGTCAGACGTGGAGGGATGTTTATGCAAGGCTTCTCTCGTGTGTGCCTGGAGAAGAGTAACTTGGGTCCCAACACCAACTACAAGCAGCTGTATTTGAGGACCGACAGAGCTTTGTCTGATTTGCAACCAGCGAAAGCCTTTTGGAAAGTGACTTGACAGATTTTGTTTAGTATGTGATGACAAATCCGCAACCTCTGAAGTGTAACTGGGGCCGAAGAAGCCAAGGCAGGAGCAAGGAAGGAAGAGATTAAGGCAACTACATGTAATATATACACATACATACATTTACATGTAATGATAAACACATTTTCCACATAGTTTTCATAAAGAAAAGAATCCTAACGTTAAAAACATTGTGTGTTCTTTATACTGCAGTAATTCCAAAACATTAAACACGTTTGCTGCTCTGTAAGCCAATCTGGTAACGCTGTCTATTCAAAAATGTCTGCGTGAACATCTAGCAAGAACAGTTCTACACACAAGTGTCGGTCAAGGAAAAACCCACCATACAGAAATAGCTGAAAAGGTTAAAAAAAAGGGAGAATCTTCCCTCTGTTCATCATGCTCTCCTCTTTGTGTAAGGGCAGACAGGTACAGCTCTACTCTCGTGACTCAAGAATGTCCCCAGGTTTCTCACTACCCCTCTGCCATAATTAACAAGGCCGTGGGACCCCCATGTTAGGAGAAAGAGCCACTTTTCAGGAAAACCAGCATCCTCCTCCAAAGGGTTATGCAGTGGTCACGTTCTCCAAAGGCTACATGGTGGCTCCATGCTGGTTCCACCCATCCTCACCCTGAGCATCTCCACCGGGGTCCCATTTCCAAGCTCATAAAATTCAGAAAGAATGCTAATAACAGTTCTCAGCAGCTACGTCACAACTCACTGCACGGACAAAAAGTGAACGAAGAACAGAGAAGGTAAACGACACGACCCCAAGGCATGTTGTCGGGGAGCTGAGCTCAGAATGTAACTGTAGGGTACAGGTCTTAGACCCTCCTGTAGGTTAGAGGCCGCATTCATTCTCTTTAAAATGTGCTCAATTTCCAATTAAACTAATCTTAAAGGAAGTGCTACTTAACACTATCAGTGAAAGTCTTCCAGAAGCTACAGAGCTATCAGGAAAACCCCTTGTGTTAGTAACACCACCAGACCAACCCCAACAACGAAAGCAAGCAGCTACCCCAGGGCCGAGACCGGCTGTCCTGAAGCAGATAAAGACACTTGATACAGCGAGCTAAACCGAGAGAGCGTACAGATACCGCGGAAAGCCCGAGCACTCAGAGGACATTGGTGTTTGAATCACCCCAGGCAGAGGCAGTGCTGGGGTTTCCGCCTCGTAGCACGATGGACCCGGCACGTGCCCGCTCTCCCCCAAGCCTGGTGAGCCGGAGGGATGGGCGCTCATCCTGTGCACACGCCGCTGACATCAGGCAGCCGGGGGCTCGCTGGGCCCCTTCAAGCAAGAGGAAAGTCGCTCCCAGGAGAGAGGGAAGAGAAAGTCATTAGCACGGGCGGCGCAGACCCTCTCGCCAGCACGGCAGTACGGGGATTACGCTGCACTTGGGGCAAAACGACGCCTCCGCTCCCACCAAACTGCACATCTGAATTCTTTCGGTTTTACCCGACAGTTAAACCAGATCACGTCAGCTTAAAATGCAACCCCTTCCCCAAAAAAAGTCGTTCCTTGCCATTTCTCCTTTTAAGCTCTGTGGTTATAAACTCCCCAGAGGTGGCAGAGGGAGCTCTGATTTACATGGCTTCACCTTTCGCTGAGCATTTCCCTTTGGCATTTCCCTCAGGACCGACACTGAAAACAGGCAGTTTCATCTTCCCCATCTCAGCCATTATCAAATACGCCAACATTTGGGTTGGAAATCACTGCAGGACACATTTCAAACCTTAGCCAGATGTTCTACCCACGCAGAGCACAGTTTAACTTCAACATCCTCAACAGTTTAGCACTTTCTCAAGTTTCCCAGACGGGCTGCGGCCACGATCTTCTCTCCACATTCAGCTCAGCGTAATTACCCTGTAAAACACACTATCTTGGTGGTGTTTTTCCCCTTGGTTTTCGCTAGTTTTTTGTATTTCCACAGTGCCTGAGAGAGGGAGTCCTGGCTGCAGCACACAGGACTCTGTACAAAGATGCAGCTTTGCACGACTGTGGCTTTGAAGAATCTGGTGCCTCGATGGGCGAGATGGGGAGAAGGACGGAGGAAGAAACATGCACAAGGCATGAAATGGTTGATGAGGGTTTTCCCAGGGGGTTAATGACAGAGTCATGGGCCAGAACTACACTCTGCTCACACCTCTCACTTTCTCATCCTTCTCCAAAAACTGCCAATTCAACCCCAACAATGATGCCAAAGCTTGTTTCTCCCTCTGCCCTGGGCACAGGTAAAATCAACCTGGTGATGTTCTTGGGAGCAGGAATCTTTGTCCTCAGGAATTTTCACGCTTTCAAAGAAATGGTTCACGATCCTGCAACCCGAAGCCAAGCAAATTCGCAAATAGGAATCTTTGTCCTCAGGAATTTTCATGCTTTCAAAGAAATGGCTCACGATCCTGCAACCCAAAGCCAAGCAAATTTGCAAATATTGTTTGTTTTACTCAAGCTCCCCCTAAATTTCTCTTAAGTCCTTGTTTCGGTTTTACACCTGGTATGATACTAGTTTTGCAGTGCCATTTCTGATGTGTACAAAGAGCAGGTCTCTGGTCACAGACAGTGGTTTCTGCGTAGCAGGGACACAAAGCAATGTGAAAGTCTAATACCGACAAATTTAGGCAACATGGAAAACTTTAGGCAAAACCCAGTTTTAATTACACACAAAATAAACCTAACCCACACAGGGCTTCTAGCTTCTATAGCTTGCACTACTAGAATTTCCTCTCCTCATCCTCCTGCAAAGCACCCATCCTGTTTTCCTCTCAAACCCAGATTCATTTCTGAACTCATCGAGAGTTTGCCAGCCGAACCCTTTAAGGAAGGTGCAGCTCACAGCCCACACAGGCTCTCCCGCACGGGAGTATGCTGCACAACCGCAGCTGTGGAAATCCAGGAAAGTATTTGATAAACCTTGATTAAGATGCAAGGAAAAGATTGGAAAATAATTCCTTTCAAAGCATCAAAATCTTGGAAGAAATTAAAAAAATTAAAAATCACAATAATTTTGACTTCTTTTTTAAACAACACTGTCTTTCAGCAGTGTAGGGCAATCAGCACTATCCATCCTGTTGCGCAACACAAAAAAAATCAGAAAAAAACGAATGCAACTACCCTGACATAAACAAGGGCCAACCGCTAGTTCATTTTTACGTCTAGCCACTGGGATTTCATAGTTCTGGGGGTGAAGTATGGCGGCTGTTACGCTTTGCACAAAGAAGCTGTATTTCTGGTGTTTAAGTTTCTGTTATGGGTTAGAACTTGAAAATATGGGCTATTTGAACACTCAGTTGAAGCCCGGGTGAAACAGCTTGCCCAGTTTCATTTTACCAACAGCACTAGTTCATTTTTACGTCTAGCCACTGGGATTTCATAGTTCTGGGGGTGAAGTATGGCGGCTGTTACGCTTTGCACAAAGAAGCTGTATTTCTGGTGTTTAAGTTTCTGTTATGGGTTAGAACTTGAAAATATGGGCTATTTGAACACTCAGTTGAAGCCCGGGTGAAACAGCTTGCCCAGTTTCATTTTACCAACAGCACTGAAATAAAGAAGTTTTAATTATAAAGTCGGGTTTGGGTTTTTTTTAATCACTGCCATATTAAAGATAAACTTCTCATTCCCCCAAGGCCATGATTTGTATTTATTTCCCCATGACACTATCTGGGTATTTTGCTTTCAGACCTCAAAGAAAGTCCTCGCAGCCTCGGTGCCTCTCTCTGCTGTTCCTCCTTTTCGCAAGGTTTTGCTCATGTTTTCCTTCAGCAAGCATGTTAGTCCAGTATCACCTTCCCCGGAGACTACCAGTTTTACTGTAACTCTGCTTATTTTTATTTTCCCTGTGACCACAGCAGACAATCTCCCAGCAGATGAACCATGGCTGAAAAATATATACTTTTTCTCTTTAAGTGGGCTCTTTTTTCCCATCCACTAGAGCTGTAAGAACGCCCTGGTTTCTTGGTCCTGCCAGGACACCCAGTCAATGCTCTTTTTTAGCCTAAACTCACTTATCCCAAACTTTCCGCTCCCTCGGGGCTTCATTCCCACCTCCTTCCAGCACAGCCAACCTCCAGACTGATTACACGTTCAGAAGACCCAACAGAAAACGCACTGGAAGGCAAGTTTCCTGTCTAGCCTGAAGGCCAAATCTGTCACAGAGCCACCCTTGGCAGCACTAGCAGAAATGTGCGCAGGGCATCCCACTGGTACTCGCTTTCCAGGCTCCATATGCTTGACCTGTTGCCCTCATTTCAACCCAAAAAGTAATTTAGTTGTTTCATTTTCTGGTCAGGGTCAAGTGACTTTTGCACGTGTAAGAAGGTACCATCCCCTCGCTCTAATACAAAGTATTCTGCATTACTGGGTACATGTGATGACTTTTCTAAAATGAGCATCACCACTAAAGACTCAGTCCTGATAACACACGTGAAGGGATCCAAGAGACCAAGCCTTACAAACAGAAATCTCAGTGGAATCCCTTAATTCCAGGTGCTGACTGGGGATATGAACAGCCATCTGGGAGCTGGCACTGCCAAGTCACTCCAAAATCTCTGTCCCCTCCACTACAGAGCAGCACTATCTGACCCCAAATCCTACTGTAGGCAGAAGTTGGAAAGTATTAACATGAGAGCATTTGAAATGATCATTCTCCCTAATTAGAAGTATCTCACAAGGCAAAAAGGACCGTTAGAAAGAAAGCCCTATGTGATAGGGTTTATAAAACTTCAAAGGGAATGCGATATGATAACACTTAGCACTTCTAGATACCACTTTACATCTTCAAAGCATAGTCAAATCATTAACTAATTAATCTTCAAAGAACAGTACAAACAGTCAGTGGAAAAAAAAAAGGAACTACTGAACATAATTGCTCATTATAAAAGAGTTTCCTGGAGTCCTCCTCTTTAGCTTCACATTTACTGAGCTGCAGAACTCACGGTTCTCACCCTACGAAGAAAGAGGTTTCATTTTCTGTGAAAATGACACAGACACGGCAGTTCTTCTCCGACAAGCACCTCCGTTACAAACAACCCCCATGAAGATGCTCCAGCGTTCCCAGAAACAACAGCAGAAGGCGAATGTGCTGCTTTCACGAGCGAAGACACTAACTCTCCAGACCTCCAAACCCGATCCAGGATTTTCCGAGTCAAACGGCATTCTGGCTCACACGTTTTCACCAGAAATAAAAGGCTCTGTTGCTCAAGCTCAATTAAAATTCTGCTGATGGCATGAGCCAGGATGGAGCCCAGCTCACTCCTTGGGTGCTCCTGACGCTGAAGGGGAAAGAAGTAAAAAACCCTTTCATTTTAAGGAATGAGCCCAGCTTCCTTGATTAAAAGGATTTGGAAGGCACGGTATTAACCCTGCTGCTCAAACACCTCCCGGCTATTTTAACTCACCCGTGTACAGCCACAGAAGGGACAGTGTAAGTGATCAACGCCTAGGATGAGGCACAGACAGAATTCACTGAGCAGCTCGGTAGCATCTCTGCCCACTGCTGGGCCAGAGCGCTCTGCTGAAGCTGCCTGACCTGAAACAGACGTTTCGGCACTTGGAAGGACGAGACAAAGAAAGAGTCACCGGTTCCTTGTTTGTTCAAAAAGAAAAAAACCCGAAGGAACCTGATAAACCAAGGCACTGGCTCTGGGTAAGATTCTGTCATCTAATAAACAAAGGACTATTCATACGCGCGAGGACAGATCTCTCAAACTGACGGACTGAAGCCTGTGATTCCATCTAAAGAATAAAGACTCTCTCCTTACCTATTTTGTAGTAATGGCTATGAGGAACTCAAATGGAAAACTCAAGACAAGATAAAACCTTTTTAAGATATTAAAAAAAAAAAAAGGCACATGCTAGCAAGAAAAAAACTGGTAAATTATTATTTTTTAAGGGTTGATAAAAAGCAGATCTATTTCTTTCTTCTTCCTGCCCTCCCCAGGGTCAACGCTTATTTTCTCTTTACATCATAAAAATCCAACCAAACACTGCAAAAAGCAGGTTCTGAGGCTCTGAAAGTTTGAAAATGGGCTGCATGACCCTCCTTAGCACATTCTTCAGACGAGAAGCTGAGGCTGTCTGCGCCGAGGGCTCTCCCAGGCTCTGCTCCCGCGGCTCGCCCGGAGTCTGCGGTGCAAATTCCATTCCCTTCCAACACCTACAACTTCACCACTCTAATCCCACTTCGGTACGCCGCGCACAGAACGGGCCAAGATTAACATTCAAAGATTTGAGATCGAGGCTGAACGCAGCAGAGTTTAAATTTATGTTTTGTTGAGAGCTTTTTACAGGCTGGATTATTTAAACTGCAAAACTCGTGCGGGAAAAGAGAGACACTCGTGGGAATTTTCTGGTACATTAAGGATGAAATGATCAACCTATCTGGGAAGACAACCTGGTTGATGGACAGGCGAGGTTGGTTTTGGAAACTGCAGGCAAACTGGAGGAGAGTGCGGGAGCTCCTGCTTCTGGGCAGGAGGAGAAGAGGGGTTTGAAGACCTTCTCCGAGGAGGCTGATGCGCTCGGGGTCCTCCCCACCACCCTGCATCCAAGTGGAAAAGCCGGTATGACATGATTTTGGGGAAGCCGTGGCTTCCCATCCCGCTGTGGAGCAAGGCAGGAGAAAAGCACCACCAAAATACGCAGATGTACCGACAACCCTTAGGGCTTTTTAGAGCAGCATCACTGAGGCTAAGGCAGAGTCAGAATTCCACATGCGACAGCTCTTCCTCACCAGCTCTACGGGCGGACACTTACACGAGGAGTAAGAAAAACATGAGATTAGAGAAACTTTTTTCTTGCTTGATCTTTATCCTGTTTCAAAGGCGTTTTTAGTTTAGAGTAATGAACACACACACATGGATTTATTCAGAAACAGCTCCTGTGGAGACAAACTGCTCTGTCCTAAGTGTATCTTCCAGGAAAAGTGGTTTCACATAACTAGGATGCTGCAGAAATAAGAAAAAGTTAAGGGTTTTGAGAGACAGAGAACACTAAGTAGTTTAAAAAAACATTTCTAACCCGAGAGCCATCCTTCTGTTGTAAGGATGCTGGTGCAGTGACAATACTTTGTCCTTCTAACCAAAACTTTCTCGGGGCAATCCCAAGCACAAGGA
>NW_010237582.1:520-2506 GCF_000690775.1 Eurypyga helias | reverse complement strand
AAACAATTCTATGATTCTGTGATTTGATGGTGCCACTGCTGTGTCACACAGTGCCACGTGCCTCCCTCCTGCCCATCTCCCCAGCAGGTTTCCCCTTAATTATTTAGTAGGTGAATGGCCAAGGCAGGGCCATGTAGGACTAGAATTCACAACCACTGGCTGGCTTCACAGGGCACCTCAGTCCCTGGAAGTAGGTTGTGAGTGACTGGAGTTCCAACTCTTGGCAGTTAAAATACAGGTAGGTGCGTCACCGGAATGCACAGTGACTTAGAGCAGTGCCAAGGAGCCGTCTGTGAGAGCTCATTGGAGCTGAGCAGCTGCAAACAGCAGGCACTGCCAGAGCAGCTCCTGGGAGGAGCTCCCATGCCAGATGCTGGACTTTCTGCTTTACGGCATTTGGGAAACTTTTCAGGGGTGTTTTTCAGGCATCAGTTTGCATTTTGAGCTAGCAGTGACTGTGTGGAACAGCATTCATTTTCTTTCTGGCATTGGGAAAATCAGCATAGCGGTGGATCATTGCTGCAGGCTGACTTTTTAATGATATCCCCCATAAAGGCAAAGAGTGAAGCAAGTAGGTGATCTGTAAGGAAATGCAAAGTCACCTGTATTTGAGTCACCTACAGTCCCTGTGGGCACCATTTCCATGTGGAAACCTGCGATTCCAAGCACTGCTGATGTGGGTCAGTTCATAGAATCACAGAATCACAGAACACTTTGGGTTGGAAGGGACCTTAAAGATCATCTATAGAATCATAGAATCACAGAATGGTTTGGGTTGGAAAAGACCTTAAAGATCATCTAGTTCCAACCCCCCTGCCATGGGCAGGGACACCTTGCACTAGACCAGGTTGCTCCAAGCCTCATCCAGCCTGGCCTTGGACACTTCCAGGGATGGGGCATCCACAACTTCTCTGGGCAATGTGTCCCAGTGCCTCCCCACCCTCTCCGGGAAGAAGAGGACCCTCTCCGCTGTTCAGCAGAGGTAAGTAGGCAGGGTTCAGCTGGGAGTTCTCTGTGCGATGGAATTGAACCCAGCAGGAGTCGTGGACCTTAACTCGTTACAGTGCAGTGGAGAAAGAGAGCTGTGGGGGCTGGGAAGTGGGGCGTAAGGCCCCTGAAGTCACGGGTAAGATGCTGTTATCTGTTCATCTTGCAGTGTCTGGATTCATCAGGAGGGTGCAGGTAAGTGCACGAGTCTTTCATTTCTTTGTCTGGATTTGGTTTTGTGGTTTGATGTTTGTTTGTTTGTGGTTATTTTGGGATTTTTCTTTTGTCCAGTGGCCCCAACCTTGGAAAAATGCTGATCCTGTGTGTCTTTCATTCTGCCCATGGTCGAAGACTCCTGGCTGTGGTTGCATCTGGGTTAGTGTCAAAAGGAATTCAGGTGGATTGTGCCTATAATCAGAGCAAAAACTGGGCAAACTATGCTTGGGATAATGGATACGTATTCGATGTCTATTGCTTAACAAGAGGATGCAGGAGCAGGATTAATTCAAACGAGTTTGCAGGAAGGGTATCAAAATCTGTACACTGAAAGGAATTAATGAGACACCTCTCCTGGGGTTATTAGAAAGACTACCAGGAAGATAGCAAATTGTGGAAAATTGAAGTTACTTGTTTCAGGGCAGAAAAAAAGGAAAACAAAACCCAGGCTGTATAATTAATGATGAAAAAAAAATTATATTCTATGTGGGAAGAAAATAAACACATTGAAGAGTCCAGAGATACTTCTGTGAATAGAGACTGATGACTGGGGCACTTCCACTGTACATACGTGTGTGCTGATCTTATTTCATCTCTATATAGCTCCCTTTGACCAGATCTTCATTAGGACTCACACTAAATTGCACAATGTTAACACATTTATTTATGTGGAGATCTTTCCCTTGGCCTTCCGCTTTGCCTGTTTCTCCCTGTCCATCATAGAATCACAGAATGGTTTGGGTTGGAAGGGACCTTAAAGATCATCTCGTTCCAACCCCCCTG
>NW_010237582.1:0-445 GCF_000690775.1 Eurypyga helias | reverse complement strand
TGTTGAAAGGGCCCTAAAAGATCACCTCCTCCCACCCCCCCTGCCATGGGCAGGGACACCTTCCACTAGACCAGGTTGCTCAAATCTGCTCTAAATGACTACATTCTTCATTTTGGAGTATTAGATAATCAAAAGGCACTGCTATTTCTTAAAAGTCCATTAAAAAAAAAAAACCAAAACCAAAAAAACCCCACAGAACAGAATATTTTGCAATGGAATATTAACATGTTGCTCTGAAAATGCTTTTGTTTTCAACTTCAGTAAATACAGTTCATCAAAGCCGACAAGAACTAGCTTACAGCTCTTAAAACCAAGAGTGATTTTGTGCAAGTTAATGATGAATCAACATGGTTGTTAATTTAGTAGATGATTTTGTGCTGCTTCAAGGTAAGATTTAGTATACTTTTATATGGTGTTAATATGGCTTCACCAAGGGCAGAACGTG
>NW_010237581.1:28433-29352 GCF_000690775.1 Eurypyga helias | reverse complement strand
GTGGCAGCCCCCAGCCTCCTTGGAGCTTGCCATGCACCCCATGCCGCCGCCCCAGCACGTCTCTCTGCTCGCTGTGTCGCGGGCAGAGGCTCCTGAGCCACGCAGTCTTTCTGCCGTTGTCACCGCATGTCAACGAAGCCTCTGGAGCTCACAAAACCCACAGCTGCTGGTCTGGGAACTGGCTGACCAGTCTCTCCGCCACCGCCCTGTATGGCTGGGGTGGGTCTGGACCAGGGCAGGGCTTGGGAATGTCCCTGAGGCCTGGAGCGTGTGTGTGTATCCCTGGACACCATGTGCTGCTCTCCAGGATCAGGCCCTGGGAGAGAAAGGGGCTGGCGCTGCCTTGTGCCGCTGGAGGAGGCAAAGCCTCGACGTGCTGAAGCCTCACGGCTCCAGGCTGCGTTCGAGCCGCGTGGCTGTGGCCAGCAAGGTGCCATCTGTTCCTCCCGTGTGGTTTGCAGCTGTGGAGACGGGAGGGTGTGTGCCGGCGAGGCTGGCTGTGGGGAAGAGCCCTGGCAGTCAGATGCGCTTGCGTGGGCAGAGGTAGCGCTGGACATGGTCTGTGTCTGATGTTGGTGGGGGATAGGAGACTCAGCTGAGCGCTGGGGAATGGTTCCTCCAGTCTTTCTGATGAGGATGAGAACTGCTTGCTTTGTGCTCTTCCCTCCTCTTCCTGCTGTGCTTCAGCTATGGCTCTTGGTCTAGGCTGTAACTTCTTTCCCTCTCATGGCTCCTGCATTCCCCAAGAAAACTTTTAATCTGCATTTTCTCTCCTAGCTGTGCCTATCTCGGGATCAAAGCTGGTGATAAGAGCGTAGCTCTGTCATTATTGCCAGCCCAGCTTGGCTAAAGGAATAGCCACAGAGCTGCCGCCGGTAATGGCCAACCTGCAGCTCACAGTCCCAGCAGGCATCTTTGC
>NW_010237581.1:21173-28416 GCF_000690775.1 Eurypyga helias | reverse complement strand
TCCTGCTTACATCCCTCTTACTGGGACTGCCCTTGTTTTGGAAGATGACAGTAAGTCACACCGGATACCTCCATAGCTCTGACAGCCAGAGCACGGTGCTGAGGCTGAGCCCACAGCCTTACTTTGGCAGCGAAGACCCTTGTGTTATTTATTTTACAGGCGTTTTATGTTCAGTGATGCTGGGATGTGTGACCCTGATGGACACGGCTGTGCTGGGAGAAGCCTCTAGTGCAAAAGAGTTATGGTGAAAGCAATCCAGGGGAAGTGTGGAATAGGTTATAGCTGTGACAGTGAATTAGCTTAGCAAAGGCCGTGCTAGCAGGATTTCACTGGAATTGTGTTTTAAGTGTTGACTTCTTCCTCTGCTGGCAGCACAGGTTGGGAAAGGGCAGTGCTTAAGGCCATGTTCACCAGTCCTGCTGGCCATGGGCTCCTGGCTGCTTCCCGCAAGCCTGCTCTGTTGGCTCAGCCCTCGGCAGCGCGAAGAGAAAGCAGTTGGTCACTGGGCTGGGTGAGACATCGGGCTATTCAGCACGGCGTTACCCGGGGCCAGTTTGTACAACTGCGCGTGCAATGAGGCATCCCAGCGCTGCGATGCCTTCTCGGGGACGTGGCGGCAGGCACCTTGCAGAGGGATCTGGGACTGTCAGCGAGGCTGAGGAGACCGCTTACCTTGCGATTCCAGTATTTTGGCTCTTAAGGAAAATTGGATGTTTTGCCCTCAAAGATACATTCTCCCTGAGAGGCTGCCCTCATCATCTCTCTTCCCTGTGTAGTAAGGTTTATTCAAGGAACCACAGACAAATTTTGGTTGGAAGGGACCTCTGGAGGTCTCTAGTCCAACTGACCTGCTCACAGCAGAGCTGCCTTGAGACCATGTTGTTCAAGGCTTTGTCCAGCTGAGTTTTGAGTACCTCTGGGACCAGGGAGGCCATGGCCTGTTCCCAGGCCGCAGCACTCCCCTTCGGAGAGTTTGCCTGCTATGCCTGCAGGATCCAGGGGGATCCTGGCTTGCTGAAAACTAGTGAGCGTATCCAAGCCGGTTCACACTGCTGCCAGGATGGTGTTCCGGATGGATGAGCATGCTCTTGTTGGTTGTCTTAGAGTTACTAAGAGAGTTACTTAGAGTTACTGTCTTACTACTAGAACAGAGGTGCTGGGGTAGTAAGCAAATGATGCTGAGATATGAGGAATATTTTCAAGTACCTTTGAAGTGTTGCAGGGAGTTGCCTCGTAAGCCTAATTCCAGACAATTCTGTAAGATTTTTGAAATTTGTCCTTCCTCTTGCAAGGAAGCTGAAATTTGTCCTTCCTTCTTTCTTGAAGCTGAGATGAAGTTTCTGGAATGCAAGCGCAAAATCTGGTTTGGTTGTTCCTGCCTTTGAGGACTTAACAGGAAGCTCGTGGTGCTGTTTTGCACTTTCAGGCTTTCTCGATTCTGGGTGACTGCTGTACTAAGTTTGAGGTCTGTACGCTAAGCTGGGGCTCCTGCTGTAGAAAATATTAGCGGTGGTCTTGGTACCTCCTGGCTTTGGGACTGTTGGAAAACCATTGCTGGAGTCTTGAGGCTGCTGGTGGTATTCTGGGAAGGCCCTTCTTTTCCTCATCTGCCAGTTCCTGTTGTGTAGACAGTTCCAGTCACACGTGAAGTGGACATGAGGACGTGATGATAGCTGCTGCTGTTTGCACTCTGATTGAGAGAACCGGTAATACATTTGGAGATGAGGAGAGACAACTGTTGACTGAGCCCTGCCTGCAAAGCACAAGCTGAAGAACTTCACCAGGGACATCGGCAGTAGTTGTAGTTGACTTGGAGAGAGTTGCTAAAGGCTGTTGTAAAATCACCGAGTCGCAGAGAGCCCATATCCCTGGGTCAGTTGTTTAAGTAATCGTCTATAGTGGTAATCTGGAAATAGCTGTTTCTGAGTTTGTCCAGCTTTGACTTGCAGCTTTTCGAGTCCTCGTGTGCATTTGTCAGGATCTCTGAAGACTGCTCTGCTGTAGATCTTCTTATCTCATGGGTTTTTTGGGGATAGGTCACGTCTCCCCATTTCTTTTCAATGAACAACATAGGTTTATTACTGGAAGGTGTTTTCTGAACCGTGGTTGACTCGTAAAGCAGTGGGATTCTCTCATTACTGCATCAGATTTTTTTTTCATTCGGAACATCCTAGCTGTTCTAGTATCTGTCATCAGGTGTAGACACTAGCCAAGAATGGGACAGTAATGGTCTAATGTGGTACTGTGTGCAAGCAGAACTGTACCAAATGTCACCACTGGACTTTGTGCTCTTTGAAGACTGAGTTTGGGCTGCCAGGTGGGAGCTCGGAGAGCTGCCTCTCCAAAACCACGACTGAATAACAAAATCCTTTCTGGAGAATTTTGGCTGTACTGGTGATTCTTCATAAATTAGTTTGCTTTAAAATGAGTTAACCAATCCACAGTAAATGTTTGCAATGCTTGAATCTGGAAAGTTCTCAGCTGCCCAGCTAAACTCAGATAAGTCACGGCAATGAAAGTACCTTTTGCAATATTTGTCACTCAGAGTATAGTTAATGAAGAACTGTTGAATGAAACCATGCTGGTAGGACATGATATTATTTTATTAATGTTTTATTGATAGAACTGTGTATCGACCACTCTGCTTTTGTCAAGAAATACTAGGTTAGGTGTTACTATTTATTTCAAAATTTGGCAAAAAGCCCAAGAACTTCCTTCAGAGCTCTGCTCAGGTCTTACAGAACTTGTAGGTAGGAATTAGCTGGAATGTCGATTTAAGTGTTTTAATTTTTGTAGTTAATAGTTAATGCTTTTCATATTTCAAATGATCTCTAATAGCAAAAAAGATAAATCATTCAGCCTTCAGCAGTCTTGAAAATATGAACCCACATCCATGAACAAAATTCTAGGATGGGCACCCAAGCAGTTGCTGTTCCTGTGTTAGAGGGAAGCAGTAAGTACGTGACTGTGCTCTTCTGTGGGCAGTAGAGACTTCTAAGACACTCCTTCGACACGAGTGAGTAACTGTACTTTTTCTTACTGTTTGATTATAATTAAATGTTTGGTGGTAGCTCCTCATTCTTGTAGGAAGGCCACATATTCTACTGCTAATCGTTATCTGAGGGACACGGAGCAGTGGAAGATCTGTGCAGTTACAGCACCATTGATCTCTCTAATAAGTGAGATACAGTCCCAGGTAGTACTTGGTGTATTTGAGTGTCCTGGCGGAGACGTCTCACTCTGACCCTCCGGGTCTGAGGAGATCTGTGTGTTGCCTGTCTTCAGCAGAAAGGGTAGGGCGGGTCTGGCTGTCGCACATGTTGGATTTGGCAGTCAGTGTTGCGTGCTGTGCCAGTCCTGTTTGCTTGGGGAGAACCCTTAGCCATCCCATCACTTCTTTGGGAACTTGTGCATGCTACCTGAGAAGCACTTTGCTTCAGACTTTTGCAGGGAACTTTGCTCCTTGAACCTGACCTTCCCATGAATACTGGTTAGTGAATACTCCAGAGACGATGGTGCTAACCATCCTTATTGAGTCCTCAATAAGGTGTTTCCAAATGTCCAGTAGAGCAGTCGAATCTGCTGTAACAAGAGCACGCTGCCTCCTCTTTCTTTGGCCAAGTTTCCAGCACACTCTCCTCCCTGCCAGGTGTGTGGCTGGAAAAGAGAAAGATGTCAAGCAGACCAGTGACCAGAGCCCAGGGACTGAGCTGTACCTTGGATGGTCCTGGAATAAAGACAGTGATGACTTGTGGTGCATCATTTCAGCATCAGCATGACGAGACTTCCCCAGCAGTAAAGTGCATGTTCAGTTGGCAGCTTAACTCACTCTGGAGCTCAGCGGAAAGCCTGGATGAATCTGAACGCCTGGGGCAAACAGAGGTAGCATTTCTTACCTAGCTGCAGTCGGGCTGCTCTAATTCCTCAGGTTGAGTTGGACTTCAGAGCAACCCACAAAGCTGGAAAGCATCATTCTCTCCTGTTCTGAGGGCTGCCCTCTTCATCCTCATCAGCTGGCAGTGGAAAGCCACTGCAAAGACTCCATTGTCAAGGAAACAGAATTGCAGTGTTGGGCAGGGACGTTCCTTGCTTTCCCACTCAAACTGCTTGTCAGCATCACCTCCTTGGGTCCAGCCTCAAGTGTAACTCCATCAGCTTTCCAGATTCTATAAATACATCAAAAAGTCAGCACTCCTCTGCTCTGTATTGCCTTGTCACAGACCTCTGCGGCAGCAGGTTTAAAATAAACAAAAGGAAAATACTTTTAAATAGGCTGCAGAATGTATTGCCACTGGAATTTTTGGAGGCCCAAACTATAAATGGGTTCAAAGGGGGATGAGGCAGGCTCAGAGAGGATTTACCTATAGACTCTTAATAGTGACAGTCTCAGTGCAACTCATGTGAAGCAGTTCTTCGGCAGCTGATTGCCACTTGTTGAGAGGATGCGCTGAAGAGGAACGTCCTGTTAGTTGTGTTTCTTACGCTCTCCCCTGGTATCTGTTCTTGGTGTGAATAGGAACAGGATATTCGAATACATGGACCTTCCATCTTGACTGACTGCATCAGTCCTTAGCTTTGTCCAGCCTAAGAAGTTCTGGGTTGTTTGCCAGAACGTGTGAGCTGTTCTGCGGGGGGATTCAGGCAGGGCTGGTGAGTGTGGACAGGACCGTGATTGCTCAGACTCCCATCAGGAGTGGTCTTGCTGCAGACTCTGAGGTCTGCAGGAAGGCCTGTGGATCTGTCTCAACCACATACCGATAGTTTGGAGTTGAATTAATCTGTGCAGAATACTTGTTCTCTTTAAGACCGTTTTGTTGGTCGATGTTGCTGCCATTATTTTGTCAGAGCCTTGTCTTGCATCGTAATGCTCCTGTGCCCAAAGCTTGAAAGCAATGTGGAGGTATACACCACTGAAACCACATGCTTTTGGTCTGTAGAGCAAATGAGTAGCATAGCAAGTTCATAGATTAATTGTTGCTCGCGTTATCCTCCAGAAGGGAATACCCAAATGGATTTCTTATGCTCCAGAATTGATCCCAGGGTCTATTTGTACCAAGCAAAGAGGAGGCCAGCTGAGAGTGGCAAATACTGTAGAAGTATCACCTCTGTACTTCACTGCAGACTAGTACAAAGTGTCTGAAGGTAAATTTGAGGGCTGTTTTCGTCCTGTTAAGTATACCTATAAATAAACTTCCCTTATTCATCTGGGTAGCGTGACCATTCTGCTGCTTATTGTAGTAAGGTTTGCTGTCTGTCTAGGAATCAGGGTGGGGGACACCTTTGAAAAGGACGCATTGCTGGTATTTAGAGCAGTAGAAAAAAATGTGTTTATCATCTTGGGAGGGTTCTCACCTGCTTCAAATTCTTAGGGCCTTTCTTTCAGATGTCTTTATTACTATTTCACTTTGTTCTTTCTGGCAGCCACCCTAAAACATGTAAAAGATCCTGTATTGCTCTGGAATTGGGTCATTCTAGAAGCTTTGTCTCTTTGTCTCTGTAACTAAAGAAAGTGAATGTAATCACCAAAGTCTTTAGTGGTGAAACTTGCTGAGCATTTCTGAAGATTACGTCTTCTATAGTTTCTGTTTGTGATTGTGGGAACAGTGTTTATCTGCTGCTGTGAAACAGAAAATGTCGCTGTGTTTTTAGCTGAAATAAGGAGGCAGTGACTTCGAACTCCAGCTGTAGGGTATGATTCCCTAAACTCCTTAAATGAGTTTCAGAAGTTGGGTACGTTCTCTGCCCAAATATGTCCTATGTAGTTCTAAGTAAACCATTTGTGAGCGAGACTTGTTTATCCCTTTCAGAGGGAAGGGTGTAAAGAAAGAATTAATCAGCCATCACCAGTGAAATTATTTCAGGCTTCCTCCTTCGTTGATATAGATGATTTATGTCCATAGTAAGCCCCAGTAGACACGAATGCTGAATCTTCTGCTTCAAGGTTTAAAACTGTGCCAAATTTAGAATTAGAATGACTCTAATAGAGAAGGATAGGTTGGTGCCACATCTTTTGATTCTAGTGTCTTCCTTGTAGTGTCTGCTTACAGCCTGTTTTGGGGATGTGATGCTACTTCAAGTCTTACTCTGCCTCAACACTTGTAGGCTCCAGCCCCTTTCCCTTTCCCTTTCTCCCTTTCCCTCTTTAGGTTTGTCAACCATTATCTCTTTGTGGAAATATAATTCATTTTTAGCCAATATTGATATAAGCGCTTCCTTGCCTCATCTCAAAGTCTTGCCCTTTCTGTCTTATGATAATGTCAGCTGCGAGGAGCTGGGCTGTAACTTTGTCCCCCTGATGTTAGCAGCCAGCATCACGTCTTCTGTGCAAGTGTGCAGTCTGTCCCCTGCAAAGTCACGCCGGTCTTTTCTTCTGACTCGGTGTTGCATGCTCGTGTCTACTTTGCTACTTGTTCTTATGAATGCTTTCAGCGTCCTGAGCTTTACCACCTTTCTTCTTGCCACTCTCCAGCATTGCTCCTAGTTCTAACTTAAGCTTTTCCAATTGTTCTCTGTCTGAATATTAGCCCACGTAGATTTTGGGCTTTGCTGTAGTATAGTTATACCATAACATGGTTTATATCTGTCCTCCGACAAAACTCATTAATCTTCTCATCCTGTATCTTAGACACCACAGAACAGCTGTGTGAAGCCACCTGAATTGGTACCCGAGTCCTTTCTGATACCTGACTCTGTCATTTAGCATAAGCAAGTCTGTTTGCCGTGCTGTGCTGAGGTGTGTGGAGGCTGTAGAGCTCCCAAAAGTCTGCCGTACCGAACTGCTGCGTCCCACTGCTGCTGTTTGGCTTTACAGTTTTGTAACCTCACAAGTAGGTGTGATTAACCTGCGGGTATCCCGGTTATGGCTGGCAGTATTACTGGGCCTTGTTTTACTCCATGAGTGTTCAGGAGAGTGGACAATTCATGCGCTGTGTTAGACTACTTTCCAATAACTCGCAAGTCTCTCTCTCATTTCCAGTTGTCATCTTCTAAATGGATTCCAGTGAATTTTCGGGATCTTTGGACCCCCTGTCCTTGCCTGACACTGCGGGTATCCCGGTTATGGCTGGCAGTATTACTGGGCCTTGTTTTACTCCATGAGTGTTCAGGAGAGTGGACAATTCATGCGCTGTGTTAGACTACTTTCCAATAACTCGCAAGTCTCTCTCTCATTTCCAGTTGTCATCTTCTAAATGGATTCCAGTGAATTTTCGGGATCTTTGGACCCCCTGTCCTTGCCTGACAA
>NW_010237581.1:0-21159 GCF_000690775.1 Eurypyga helias | reverse complement strand
CCTGCTGACATGGAGTTTGGGGAAGATCATCTGGGCTCCCAAACAGCTTCTACCCAGGAGGTTTCAGTTCTTCAGCCCCCTGACTGGGATCAATCCAAGCAGATGACTGCAGGTGGGGACTTGGACCTTCTAGTGAAAGCAGACAGCTTGTCTGAACTAAACAAATCAAATGACCTCGTTATAGATAAACCTAGTGTCTTGGATATGCTGGAGAAATCTGATGTCTTAGATGACTTGGATAAAACTGCTGACTTGATGGAGCTAGATAAATCGGAGGGTCTGGATGGGCTGTATAAGGCACATCCTTCCCAGGATGTGGAGGATGGACCAGCAGACTCCTCAGCCCTCTCTAGAGAAGCCCTTGTTCCAGAAACGTGGAAAGAAGGGGAAGTTGCACCAAAAAGTGATTCTGGGGACATAAAGGAAGATGGTGCTGCTGCTATTCCTGCACTGTCTGGTGACAACACCCCTGAATCCCCCCGCCAGCCCGTTCCTGACTCTGGGGACCTCAACAGTGCCCCATCCACAGAAGAAACCACAGCACAATCCTCAAATCCGCCAATGGCTCCCCCACAACTCAGTCTTAAACAGACAAAGAAGACGAGGTTGAAGGCACCAAGGAAAAACTCACCCATGCGGAGGGAAGGGCTGGCAGGGGAAGCAGAGGTGGAACTGAGCCCAGACAACAGTATCGCAGCTTTGCCCCCCGAGCCCACGGAGGAAAACCAGGCAGAGGAAGGGGATGATAGTAGGAACAACTCGCTTAAAGAAAGTGGTGTTCTGAAAGCACGGGAAGCCTCACCATCAGCAGGTAGGTTGCTATCTCTGCAGAACTCGGCTTCCCTTTGCTTGGGATGTTGTCCTGCTGCACATTGCTGAAGCTGGAGTCTGTTCAGTGCTCCAACTTTTCCCATTGTCCCCTGCTATGGAATTTGTCAATGTTACTGATGGGCTAGATTTGGGAAAAGTGTCTGGCTTAGAGGGAATAATGCTGTGGAAGGTGCTCCCTTGGTGCACACATGCTCTTGCTCTGTCTTTCATAGCTTTAACTTTGATTATCCATGCTTGTGTCAGCTAGGAGCTTCCCTGATAAAGCTGCGGCTGTGGGTCAGCTTAGCTCACATTCTTCATCACTGGAGAGCCTTTGCTGGAACTGAGGGTCACCAGGAGAAGGTGATTCCAGTAGGCAGAGTCCCTCTGCCCAGGCTGACCATCCTCAGGAGGTGCTCAGTCTCGGGCAGAAGCTGCTGGAGGCAAATGCCCGGTGTGTCTCCCACATGCAGAGAGGTCTCCCCCTTACAACTTCTCCCAGTCTGCACATTTGGATCCCTTAATTACAGGTTTAGGAGCTCTCCTGTGTCTGATCACCACCAGAACTGTGCTTGTTAGCCAGGACTGTCTGAGGCTTCAAGTGCAGACTGACCCAAAGGGTGGCTGCATTTGAAGAACACTTGTCCTCTTCTGTTGGTGGAAAGCAAGATGTTAGATGCAAGCTTCTTCTGTGCTTCTGTTCCAGGAGAAGGCCTGTCTGGGAAGGGGAGCGAGCTGCCAGCTGAGAAGGTGAGGAGAATGCAGCCAAGTACGTATGCTACAGGAGCATAGAGGGTAGCTGGCTGTTGTCAAACTCCGTGAGGAACACTGGCTGTCTTGTGACCCCTCTGGGAAGGAGTTTGCCTGTCTCCTGTGGCAGAGTGATCCCTGTCACTGCCACTGTGCTGTAAGGTGGCTCTAGTGTGTCCTTGCTACCACCAGCTGGAATATCCTTTTATAAGCCTACTTCCCCCTCTTCCCAATCTTGCCAGCTCTAATCAGGTATCCATGGAGTTTTACCTGTTTTCAGCCTAGTTATTGGGAAAGCAAATTGCAGAAGTTGGAACTCTGCCACGATCCACCGTATTTATCCATGGTTCTTCCAGCAGATAGTTAGCCTAAGTATTTTCTGAATATCTTCTAGGAGCAGAAAAGAAGTGAACGAGCCAGAAGAACAGAAACGGCCAGGCCTGAAACGGTGAACTCCTCTGATAGCAGTGAGTAACCAGGGCTGGCCGATGCCTGTTTTCAGCCAGAGAGCAGGGCCCAGGCCATTGGGGGCAGGTGGTTCATGGTGTGAGTACGGTGGGAACTCGAGCTTCTGTGCAGACGTTCCTCTTACACAGGACAGGTCCCTTCGCTCCAAGCTTTCATCCTGGTGTACTTGCCTTGCTTTCTTAGGGCACGTAGGTTGAAGGAAGGGTTGTAGTGGACACCAGGCACCAAGGAATAGAATGAGACTCTGAGATTGTTCCCAAGAAATCCATCTTCAGTCTCCTCAGCCAGGAACTTACTTCCTTTGTCTCTATGGCAGCAGGCTGTCTGAAGGAAGGTTGCATTTGGGGGATTTTCCTGCAGAAGAATGTGAAATCTCTGTTCTTTGAGATGTTGAGTGTTACCCTGCCATCCCCTAGTACTTGTGTGTTGCTCCTCCTGTGCAGCCTGTGCTGGAGGCTGGTTATCCAGCTTGTTCCCTTTAAGGTCAACCAACTCTTGGAGGGTTTTCTGTTGTAAATGTTCACACTTTGGGCTTCTGCTCAACCTTGGCAAATCATGACTTCCTGGAGAGGAATTGTACTTAAGCCCAATTTGCTTAAAGCCCTGCTGACTCATCTCCAGTTCTGACAGAATATCTTTTAAGGGTCCCTTTTTCATTCCACCCAGACAGGTCCAAAGCATATAGAGGGACCCCAGAAAGTCCCAGCATGTGTCTTGTGGCAGAGGTTTCTGTCTCAGTCCCTAACGAGGGGTTTCTGTGCATCTTTCTCTGCTGCTTTGCAGTTCCGGTCTCTGACGAAGACTCTGATGCAATGGTGGATGATCCCAACGACGAGGATTTTGTTCCTTTTCGTACCCGCCGCTCAACTCGCATGTCTTTACGCACTCAGATGGCTCAGCGAGCTGCCCGCTCTACCGCCACCAAGATGACTTGTGCCAACTGTCGGACGCCACTGCAGAAAGGGCAGACTGCCTACCAGCGGAAAGGGCTCCCTCAGCTCTTCTGCTCCAGCTCCTGTCTCACCACCTTCTCAAAAAAACCACCTGGCAAGAAGATATGCACCTTCTGTAAAAAGTGTGTGTTCGTTCCCCTTCACTCAATGCTCCCACGTGTGTGACCCCATTCACCTGCCCCTACCTGCCAGTCCTCATCCCTGTGACCCTCATGCTTCCCACATCACTCCTGCCCACTGCCAGCTGCTGCCCCACGTCTTCTTTCACACACCGCATAGCCCATGCTCCCTACACCCCCTTCATGTGGGCCTTCCCCTGCCTGTCTCCAGGCTCACTGCCCCATATCCCAGCCTCCTCTCAAAACAACCTCTGCATGCTCCATCTTCAGGCACCACCCCTTTGGGCTGGGACAGAGGCTTCAAAGTCCCATGGATTGCAGTGTGCCATTCTGTCCCTTTGTGGCAGGACTGGTGTGTCCCTGCACTAACACATCCACTCTTCAATCCCCAGGGAGATCTGGAACACCAAGGACTCTGTGGTTGCCCAGATCGGTTCAGGCGGCTCTTTCCATGAGTTCTGCACCTCTGTCTGTTTCTCCCTCTATGAGGCCCAGCAGCACAGACCAGCACCTCAGTCCGCAGATGCCTCAGACACCAGCCGCTGCAGCGTCTGTCACAAACCTGGCGAGGTAAGCAAACACCTTGACCTTCACATGTCCTGGATGAGGTGCTCGGAACCTGCAGGGCATTTGCTGGGTTCTCCCATGGTGTGAGGCTTCAGCCCCTGAGCTGGCTTGGGCTTGCTCCCAAGTCCATCCTTGTTACTGTGATCCAGCCCTTATTCCAGCATAAGAAATAAGGCTTCCACTTCTCCCCACCCTGGAGCCCATGGCTTCCTCCCACTCTGCTCTCTCGATTGCTACAATGACTTTTTGGTGAGGGAGGGCAGCCTGAGTCCACACCAGCTTCCAGGGTGGCGCTTGCCTGAGTTCTAGCATAACAGCCTGTTATCCCCAGGCCCGTGGTAGTAGTGGTGCCCGTGCACCGGGAGGAGGTGATGGTTTGAGGGAGTGACAGCAGTGATGTCTCCACAGATCCAGCATGAGGTCAGCAATGGGAACGTGGTTCACCGCATCTGCAGTGATGCCTGCTTCACCAAGTTCCGGGCCACCAAGGGGCTGAAAACCAACTGCTGTGATAACTGCGGACTTTACATCTACAACAAGGGCTTGCCCCTGGAATACCTCTTCCACGAAGGCCAGCAAAAACGCTTCTGCAACTCTGCCTGTCTCAACAGTTACAAGAAGGTGTGTGGAGTCAGCTGCCTGAGGTGTGGGGGGTCTCCATGGGTGCACAGTCCCTTTGCTCGACGTGGCACAGGGCACATTATGTAGTAGCAGGTGACCTGAATCCCCTCGGCCTGACAAAACATTTAAGATATTGCTGTGGAGAAGCACTGAAGCAAGTAAACAGCATTTATTTATTTTGCATGGGGCCCATCTTGGACCTGAATACGGGTCAGGCACTCGCTAAGCTGGACTGTGCAGTGACACCAGTACATGCAATTGGCCTTTATGCAGTTAATGTTCTTTTGGATGTCTCCCCAAAGCTTGGCTGGGTATGCTCCTCTGTGGTCTTAGCAGGCTTCACTCAACTGTCTTGATAGGATTGCCAAGCTCTGTGTCCCTGCCAGGGAACCCTTGAAAGGAGAAGGTGAGGTGCTAAAGGCAGCCTTTTTGGCTCCCACCTCCTGAACCAGCAGACTCTGAGCCTGGCTCTGGCATCAGGTGTTCCCTGCAGGCGAGCTGCCCTGAGGTGGATACAGTGGTGGGGTGGGCTGTGAGGGTCAGACCTCGCCGGCTGTGATGGTTACCGGGCACCTCTGTTCTGCTCTGTTTGCAGAAGAACACTCGGGTCTACCCGTGCATGTGGTGCAAGACGCTGTGCAAGAACTTCGACATGCTGCCCAACGTGGATCGGAGTGGCAAGATGGGCCTGTTCTGCTCCATTTGCTGCACTACCTCCCACAAAGTGAAGCAGTCAGGCTTGGTCGGTAAGAGCACCTACGTACAGGGAGTCAGTCACCCATCCACTCTTAACTCCTCCCTTAGTATCATTCACTGCTTGGGGATGAGACTGGAAAGAGGGCACGTTGCTTGTCTGGGGAGGAGCCCAGTGAGACAAGTGGAAGGAGATTTGGAGAGGGAGGAACCCTTGCAGCATGTAGACATCTTAATACTGAGGGGTAGTGTACATTGCTATTCTCAAGTGTGCAGAAAGCAGCTGTAGTGCCATACTGTGCCGGCATTGCCCTTTCCATTACATGGAGTACCAGGGTGCCCATGAATGGGTAAGGTCTCTGGTGCAAGTATTGCAGCCTGTTTTGTCCAAATTCCTGTAGAGCCAGGGTCACTTTTTGAACCACTCTGCACTCCATCTGTGTTTAACATTTCTGTCCTAGCAGAATCTGTTGCTCTTAGCTTCCTGGTGTTCTTGTCCCTTGCTTTTTGATAAAAGCTTGACAAACTGAGGATGAGTGAGTAGCTTGCATGCCATCCTCAGAATTCAGTCCCACGTCCTGTGCTGCTGCCCTCACCAATTCCTGTCTGTTTCATCAGGTCCCCCTAGACCCTGCAGCTTCTGCAGAAAGAGTTTATCTGAACCCTGCTATTACAACAAGACAGACCGGGTTGTCTACCAGTTCTGCAGCCCCAGCTGCTGGACCAAATTCCAGGTACTGAAACATCCTTCATGCTGGGCTGGGCTGTAGAGCTCATGCCTCCTTCCACACTTAGCAGAGGCTCCACCTTCCTCAAGCTCCTCAGGGAGGGTCCATAAGAAAGTCTCTGCTGGAGCATGAGAGTTGCAGTTACTGTAGTTGCCAATAACTCAGTCTTGACCCTATCTCCCCCTTCCTCTGTTGGGATAAGATGGGCTGTAATTCGCTCCCATCAGGTTGTGCCCAGTGGGAGTGCAGTGCGGAGCTGTGCTGCATGAGTGGCTTGGGATGTAGTCGCCTTACGAGGGCATGAACAAAAGCACAAGTAAGCTAGTAAAGCACAGTGGGCGTCTGGTAGTGGGGTGGAAAGGGGCAGAGCTGCCCTTTAAGGCAGGTGCTGCCAAGGAAAATGTCTTCTAGGATGTGTTTTCTAAAAATGTACAACCAGCAGGCCTGGATGTCTAATGTTTAAGAATCCTCAGAGGCTTGACTGGTGGGTTTTCATCTTCTAATGTTCCGTTTCAGCATATGTGAAATGTTTCGGGTATTCAAAGGCTACAGGAAGAATATTAGTTTTGTATAGTTGTCAAAGAACAAAGCAACAGCCAGAAAGATCTGGAAAATGTAGGCCAGGACATGTGGGCAACTGACAAAACTTAGAGAAACTAGAGGTAGAGAGTTAATTACTGGCGGTTGCAGTATTTGGGTTTGGGGTTTGTTTTTTATCTTGTGGTATTTGTGTTGGGTTTTTTTGGGTGTGGTTTGGTTTTAATTTTTTTTTCTAATAAATCCTTGATGTAATCCTTAGCTGAGATCACAAATGTTGTTGGTAGGGTAGCTGTAGGGTTTTTACAGGAGTAGACTTCGTAAGACTTGAATCATAGAATATTTTGGGTTGGAAGGGACCTTTAAAGGTCATCTAGTCTAACCTTCTGCAGTGAGCAGGGATATCTTCAACTAGATCAGGTTGCTCAGAGCCCTACCAGCCTCACCATGGAGGTGTCCAGGGATGGGGCATCTGCCGCTACTCTGGGCAACCTCTTCTAGTGCCTCACTGCCCTCACTGTAAAGTATTTCTTCTTTAAATCTAGTCTGAATGTACCCTCTTTGAGTTTAAATCCATTACCCCTTGTCCTGTTGCTACAGGCTCTACTACAAAGTTTGTCCCCATCTTTTTTACAAACCCCCCTTAAATATTGAAAGGTTGCAATAAGATCTCTCCAGAGCCTTCTCTGCTCCAGGCTGAAGAAGCCCAACTCTCAGCCTGTCCACATAGCAGAGGTTCTCTAGCCCTTGGAGCATCTCCATGGCCCCCTCTGGACTTGCTCTAACAGATCCGTGTCCTTCTTATATTGAGGGCCCCAGAGATGGACACAGAACTGCAGGTGAGGTTTCACGAGAGTGGAGCAGAGGGGCAAAATCCCCTCCCTCAACCTGATGGCTGTGATGATTTTTGGGCAGCCCAGGATACAGTTGGCTTTCTGGGCTGCCAGTGCACACTGCCGGCTCATGTCCAGCTCTTCATCCACCGTTACCCCCAAATCCTTCTTCTCAGGGCTGCTGTCGATCCCTTCACCCCCAGTCTGTATTGGTACCAGGGGATGCTCTGAACCAGGTATAGGACCCTGTGCTTGGCCTCGTTGAACCTCTTGAGTTTCACATGGACCTACTTGTGGAGCTTATCTGCGTCCCTCTGGATGGCATCCTCAGGTGTGTTAACCGTATCACTCAGCTTGGTGTCATCTGCAAACTCGATCCCACTGCCTGTGTCGTTGATGAAGATATCAAAGAGTACTGGTCCCAGTACGGACCCATGTGGGACACCGCTTGTCATGATCTCCACCTGGACATTGAGCCGTTGACCACTACCCTCTGGATGTAACCATGCAGCCTATTCCTCATCCACCGAGCAGTCTACCCATCAGATCCGTATCTCTCCAATTTAGAGAGAAGGATGTTGTGTGGGATGTGTCAAAGGCCTTGCAGAAGCCCAGATAGACGACATCAGTAGCTCTTCCCTTGTCCACTGATGCAGTCACTCCATCATAGAAGGCCACTAGGTTGGTCAGGCACGACTTACCCTTGGTGAAGCCATGCTGGCTGTCTCGAATCACCTCTCTGCCCTCCATGTGCCTTAGCATAGCTTCCAGGGGGATCTGTTCCATGATCTTCCCAGGCACAGAGGCGAGGCCGACAGGTCAGTAGTTCCCAGGCTCCTCCTATCTACCCTTTCTTAAAACTGGTGCAATGTTTCCCTTTTTCCAGTCATCGGGGACTTCATGTAATTCACCCAACTTGAATTATTGCCACGTAAAATGAGCACTGTAACATGAGTAAACCGATGCACAACCTGGATTAGGAACTGTCTTGCTGGGAGATCTCAGAATACACTTGTCAAAGAAAAAAACACTGAAGAGAGTGTTTCAAGATGGCTTCTTGAGGATTGGTATGAAGCCCCAGGAGTTCAACATCTTCATCAGTCACCTGGCAATAAAGTCAAAGTAAGCGTGATAAAATTTTGCGGACGAAACAAAAACTGGTGAAGTGTTAACTCGTGCTGAGGTAAGGGCAGTCAGAAAGCAAAGCAACTGGATTTCTTGACAAGACTGGTTCCTCCTAACGTGTACTTAAACACAGTTCAGTGCAAGATCCTGTACCAGCCTCACTCAAACTGCGGGGATGTAAATCCTGGGAGAGTAAGGATTTAGAAAAGGCCCTGGGATTACAGCAGAGAAGCCATTCAGTATGAGCATCTCAGTTTACAGCTGCAGAAGGAAGGATTAATTAAGTTATTGCAAGTACAAGGAGTGGAATGGAGTTAATGTTTGGGGGCTAGGGAGCAAAAGAGTAGGGAAGATGTTCATCCTTTGCCCACTTTATTTTCAATGTTGAAGAAAAATTGGAAGGATGCTGAAAAAAAGACAGAGAAAATTACATTTGGGCTTGAAAAATGCATGTACTGAGGCACTCGCAGAGCACCTTATCTGAGGTTATCAGACAGAAAACCAAGAAGATGACTTTATTAATAAATATATCCTTGTGGATGAGACTCCAAGTGCTAAACAGCTGTTTAGCAGAGGAAGCTGGGATGAGAACAACTGCTTGAATTCTGAAGTTGCATTACCTTGAAAATAGAAACCAGGCACCTGTGTTTCAAGATCTTTTAGAGAAATTCTCAGAAGAGGTAGCGGAGCGCCCCCAACTCTTGATGTTTTCACATCCAAAGGGGTGGCAGCTTGAAAGCTTGCCTTCCTGAGAAGAGCTGGACCCAGTACGCTGGAAGCAAAGTGAAATTGCTCAAGAATCCAGGAGCTTGAGGCATGATCTGATGGACTGACTGTGAGTCACTGGCAGCAGCAAGCACAGGTCTGAGCAGGGGCAGACAGACTGCCGTGGACAGTGGAGGAGGCAGGAGGTGGTGGCAGTGCGAAGTGGGTGCTCGCTGCCCTGCCTCTCCCTCCATGAGCTGTCTCTGTCTCTGCAGCGCACCAGCCCGGAAGGTGGGATCCACCTCAACTGCCACTACTGCCACAACCTTTTCAGCGGGAAGCCGGAGATCCTAGACTGGCAGGTGAGGACTTTTCCCAGGGGCGTGTTGAGGCGGAGGTGAGGACCGCAGGGTTTCTTCCTCTCCCTGCTCAAAGCAGAGCTCCTGCGCCAGTGCTCTGAATGCCTTAGCTGCGGGATTGTGCCTGGAGACTGCGCCGAGTGCTGCGCTCCTGATGCTCAGCAGGGTGTCAGAATGGCAGGAGGAGACCGCTTCTGCCAGACCCTGTGCCAGGAGAGCTGGCGGCTCAGCTCAGCCCCATAGCTTTGCTCGCTCTTCCCTGAGAAGTGGGGGGACCTCCTGCCAGCCTGGCTGACCTGGTGGCGGTCTCTTTTGGCAGGACAAGGTGTATCAGTTCTGCTGCAAGGACTGCTGCGAGGACTTCAAGCGGCTGCGCGGGGTGGTGTCTCAGTGTGAGCACTGCAAGCAGGAGAAGCTGCTGCATGAGAAGATCCGCTTCTCTGGAGTGGAGAAGAACTTCTGCAGCGAAGGTACTTGGGAAAGGCACGGGAGAGGCAGAGCCCCCATGCCAGCCCATGCTGGGGGAGGAGAAGAGAGCATGGAGAGGAACGGAGGGGAGACTGTTTTAGCCAGGCCCTGGGGCGAGAGCCTTGCCATGCAGTGAAGGGAGGACTGTCGTGGGGATGGCTTGCTGTCCAGCCAGGCCCTAGGGCAAGATCTTTACCGTTCATTGTGTCCTTGGGGAGGGCTTTCTCACAGCTTTTCTCTCTCTGGGGGCTGGGGAGACAGCAGGTGGCAGCTCCGCTCCTCCTGTCATCATGCACTTCTACGCTCTTGCGTCTGGGCTGGCCTGACCTGGCCTTGCCCTGCCTGCTGGGTTCCTGCACACAGGAGGTTGGAGTCAGACTCTTCCTAGAAGCATGGAGGTGAGAGATGGCAAGTCCCCATGAGGTCCCATCTTATCCCAGCCCCAGGGGCCAGTGCTGGATTGTTCCCTACAGTGTGTTGCGTGTGCTCTGTTGTCTCCGTAGACCTGGAGTCTGGTCATGTTTGGGTCAGGGAGGCCCCCAGTTCATCCTGGGAAGGTTTCACTCCTATTGTTTCTCCGCAGGGTGTGTGCTTCTTTACAAACAGGATTTCACCAAGAACCTGGGCCTGTGCTGCATCACCTGCACCTACTGTTCTCAGACCTGCCAGCGGGCGGTCACCGAGCAGCTGGAGGGCAGCACCTGGGACTTCTGTAGTGAAGACTGCAAAAGCAAATACTTGCTCTGGTACTTCAAGGTCAGTATTGGCACTGGCAGCTTGTGCTAAGTGCTGTGGTGGGCACGGCCCCCACATAAGTGGGCATTGCACTGAGGAAGTTCGCACTGCTGGAGTCTGGCTGGCACTGCTGCGGAGAACCTGGCACTGCTGGAGTCCTGCCTGGCAATGACGGGACACTGCTACGGGGAAGCTCACGTAGCTGGAGTCCCCAGCTGATCCTGCCAGAGCACTGCACTGAGGAAGCTCACAGTGCTGGATCCGCGGCTAGTGCTGCTGTGAGAAGTTCGCACCGCTGGAGTCCCTGGCCGGCGCTGGCAGGGCACTGCTGTGGGGAAGCTCACAGCACCTTGCTATGTGCACCTTTCGCTGGAGAGTTGTGTTGCACTCGGAGAGGGTGTGGTTAGTTACTCCTTGTTTCTCTCCTGCTGATGCGGGCTTTAGGCAGCTCGGTGCCATGCCTGCAAGCGTCAGGGGAAGCTGCTGGAAACCATCCACTGGCGGGGGCAAATCAAACACTTCTGCAACCAGCAGTGTCTGCTGCGATTTTACAACCAACAGAACCAGCCCAACCTGGACACTCTGCTGAACAGTGAGTAGGAGGGAGGGAGGGGACCTGCATAGCTCAGTCCAAGAGACACAGGGAAGACTGAACAGCGAGGGGTGGAAGCTTCCTGCCCGGGACTGGATGAGACGCTAGGGAACAATCCTGCACTGGCCCTTGGGGGGGAGAGGACGGAGTGGGACCTAATGGGGCTTCTCCATCTCTAACGTCTATGGTTCTATGACACAGTGAGTAGGAGGGAGGGAGGGGACCTGCATAGCTCAGTCCAAGAGACACAGGGAAGACTGAACAGCGAGGGGTGGAAGCTTCCTGCCCGGGACTGGATGAGACGCTAGGGAACAATCCTGCACTGGCCCTTGGGGGGGAGAGGACGGAGTGGGACCTAATGGGGCTTCTCCATCTCTAACGTCTATGGTTCTATGACACACAGGGCCCAGACGGGAGGAGCCGGTGCCAGCGTGCTGCCTGTAGCTCACACTCTTAGCGAGGATACTCAGGGATTTAACATCCTCATGTTGCCAGCGAAGAGCTCGATTTACAGGGTTAGGGGACAGCGTGGTTTGGCATGATAATCCACCTGCAGCCCCACACCACCTCCGAGCTGTGACCTTCTCAGATCTCATAAGCTAATCAGGATTGGGCCAGGTCAGTGCTTGGATGGGAAACATTCAAGGAAAATGCAGGGTGCCGCAGGAAGTGGTGCTGGTGATGCTGTAGGTGGGCTCTCCTCAGCCAGAGCTGAACCTCGAACGATCTTGAGGGAGCGCTGAGCTTCTGGAGGCACTCTGTCTTGTGATGTTAGATTGGAGTCCTGCCACTTACCCAGAGATTGCTGCAGATTTGGGGAGTTGCCAACCCCGTGTCCCGGATAACCCCATTCTGCATCCGTGGAGTTCCAGCTGGAGAGGAGATTTTCACTGCTTGTTGCCCCGTTTCCTATCATAAACCTGAGCCGGTTGCTTATGGAAGATTGCAAAGTGCTTTGGGGTCCCTCAGGACGGAAGGTGTTCATAGTGACAGTGACAAGACATCACTTGGCCCTCGGATGCTCGCGTAGTCTCAGTCAGGTCCTTTATAGGCCACGACCTTCTAGGTAATCAGTGATGTAGTTAAAATGCCTGCGGCTTACGGTGGGACGTGCTTCGGTGCATCGAGCTTCAACAGATACCCGCATTGCAGCGCGGGGTTTTGCTGCCCTCCCTGGGATTTCGCAAGGTGTAAAACCCTGACTAGGGTGTGCCAAGGAGGGAAACCAAGACAAGGACCTTCCTGTGAGATACCTCGTCCTCCATGTCCAGACTCTTCCTGGTCCCTCTCCTGACAGCAGTGGGCTGACTGAAAGGCAGGGGAAGCCCTGGATGTCTGAGCTGCTCTGCCAGAAGCAGCAGGTTCCCCCGGACAGGGGACTCCCAACCTGCCCTCCAAGAGCCATGCTCTGTAACAGGCTGCGTGAGGTGACGGCTCAAGTGGCACCACACTGGAGTGACCTGGATAAGGAACTTCTGGCTTCTGCTGGTGCCCAGGGGGAGTCTGCTTGATGGGGCACAGACTGTCCTGCTGCCCGGGGGAGGAAGAGGTGTTAAACTTGCTGGTTCCTGTAGCTCATTCCGCAACCCTAGCCATGCTCTTCCATTTGTCCTCTGCTGTCAAGGCATCTTGCTTGGGAGAGACCAGCAACACTGCTTTTGGGACACAGGCACCGCAGAGGGAAGCAAGTTTCATGCCATTTAGCCATTGTCTCCTTGGAGCCGTGGACCACAGGATGTAAAGTACCTTCACTGCCACCCACGAGAGTCTCCATGCCCCTCTCCACCACGTCTCTGGAGGCCCAGAACTTTGCTGTTTGGCACGTGGGCCATCAGCCTTCACCATGCCATAGCTGCCTCTCCGCGCACCCTGGGAGGCAGAGGACGGAGGGCAGCCGAGGAAAAGCCCGTCAGCAGCGGTGAGTGCTCGGCTGAGCACGTGCTCCAGGCTGCCCCAGCAGACGCCGTGCTTGGCGAATGCCGCTGGTGGCACTGGGCCCTCTGTGTGTCCCCTGCCAGTTGTGGGATAGCTGCAGACATCCTCATCCCAGGACCACGGCATACTGCTCAGCTTGCGAAGGCAGGGTGCTGGAGCCAGGGCCGGCTATGCGCTTACACACAGAGCTTTCCAGCCCCGCGTGTTGTGCAGGGGCTTTCACGAGGAGCAGCTTGTCAGAGCATGGTGAGGAGCAGCTGCTGCCTGCTCCAGCCGGGGTCTCCTGTGGACCTGGCAGCTGTGTTGCCAGCTCATGCGGGACTACCTCGATTTCAGGCCCATCTTGGGCAGAGCTGCTGACTACTTGCTGCTTCTCTTGCAGCCAGGGGTTGCCTAAAACTGTTCATACCTGTGACCCAGTGGCTGCTGCTACCCTGGTGATCCCGAGGGTGCTTGCTGATGATAAAAGGGGCCGTTCCTGTGCTGGGAGCAGTCTGTGTAATGAGTGATTGAGGAGCTTCTGCCACAGGACTGTACGGGGCTGTCCAGCTGGATAGAGGGCCAGAAGTCACAGTTGGTGCAGGCAATGGATTGACAGCTCCTTGGTGGTTTTGGGATGAGAGTAAAGAACAAGTTGCAGCTTTCCTGGAAGCCTGGACAGGTAGCACATGGAGCTTTGTGGCAGGAAGATCTTCTTTCCCGTTGTCTAAATCATTAGCCTGTGCGGCAAACTGCTTTTGATTCTGCTGCAGCAGAAGCTCTGCTTATACTCCATAGCTTGTCTCTGTTCATTCAGGCCATGGATGTCTCCTGCCTAGACCTGCTGCCCATCCACTTTGGGCTGTCCAGGGGAGTTCCTGGACCCACGGAGACTGTAGCAGCTCCTACGGTTGAATACTCAGCTGCAGGCTAGGGGTTTCCTCCAGCTGGAACTTGCCCATTCCCCTGTGTTACTCAGCACGTGGACACTGCTGGGCCTCCGATTGCTCAATAGCTGTCCCACATTTCCTTGGAACAGGAAATCCGCACAGAATGCCCAGGTGTTGGCCCTTTGGGAAGCTGGGTCTTTCCCCCAGAGAGCTGATCTGTATGTAGGAGGTGTGGATGGACCCGCCACTCCCTCTGAGACCCGCTGCTTTCCTTGCAGGCGTCTCCTCCACGCATGGCCCACGGTCAGTCAGTGCTGTAGAAGGCACTTCCTTTTCCCAGGCACATGGGTAACCAGGGCTCACAGGAGACTTGGAGGAAGGTGCTCTTTTAGCTTGTCAGCCTTTGACACGGGTGCAGGTTCTCTGCAGAGCAAATGAGCTGGAATTACCATCCAAGCCAGGATGATACTGTCACTGCCCGAGATGAGCGTTGGCCACAGGAGTCTCTTTCCTGCAGGTGATCCCCTCTTTGCTTAGGGGAACGGACTGCATCCCTAGGGCTGGGGCAAAGCTGTCTCTCTGCTTTCTTGGATATCTCATAACGCTACTGCTAGCTCTGTCACCTTCTTCCTAGGGATCTCGAAGCACTTTGCTAAGATATTTGGAGGCACAGGGAGGGGCCATGGCTCGGTACAGCAAGCCAATAGGCAGAGCTGGGAATAGAGCCCTGGATTCCTCTCTACAAGGGGCTGGGATTTCTCCTGACCTGCTGTGATGGGGATGGAGTACAATGCAAGGGAGCACAGAATGACATGGGAATGACTTGATGTTGGAGTTGTAGTGTCTTCTGAGCTGCTAGGGCTAGAGAATATGGAAACCTTAACTGTTCCTGGAGTGGCCAGGAGTAGTTTTTGGGGAGCCTGTCCCTGCCCTCTGGCTGCTGCCACCTCCAGTCCCAGCAGTGGGACCTGTTGGCCCAGGAGCTCTTGATCTTAGTGTTGCTGCTTTCTCTTACAGGTCAGACTTCAGAGCCAAAACCACCTGCCCCTTCCGCACTGAAGGCAGAGACTAATAACATGGTAAGGCCTGTTGGAGGTAGGAGTTTGCAAGGTAGCACAAAAGGGGCTGTCCCCAGAGAGAGGACAGATCTGCCATTGCTCAGGGAGATTTCCTCCTTCTACAACCAATGCATTTTAAGATGTCTGGGTAGTGGGAACTGGTAAGAGCTGCTGGGGAGGGCAGCATCAGCATATCTCCTGTAAGGGGAAAGAATAACCATTCTCCAGGAATGAATGATGGGCTCCAGAACATCCTGCCACTGTGGCACCAGTTCCTCTTTGCATGGTGCTCTCCTGTGCTGGGGTATAGTCGCAGTCCTTCTGTTCCCTGCGAGGCAGGAGCAGCCAGTGCCAGACTCCCTGCTGACTGCTGCAGTGATGCTGCACAGGCTTGCTGCCTGCCAGGAGCAGCATGGCATTCCTTCGGATCTGACTGTGGGAGCAGCCCCCTGTGTGTGTGCTAGGGACAGCCAGGCTCCCGAAGTGGCTTTGGGAGTCTCTCCAGCTGTCCCTGTGGTTGGGAAGAGGTGGTGCTGCCTTAGGTGGACACCAACCTCCTGCTTCCTGCATTTCCTCAGCTGTCAGCAAAGACCTCCTCAGCCCAGATGTCTCCAGCCGCGCCGCCTCCCCCGCCCCTTCCACTTCCAGCCACCCCGCGGAAAAACAAAGCTGCCATGTGTAAACCACTGATGCAGAATCGTGGCGTTGCCTGCAAGATAGAAATGAAGTCCAAAGGATGTCAGACAGGTAGGAAAACGAGTCAGAACTGCAGGATTCCAGGGGCATTTCAGAAAGACAAGTGGCACATCCCTGCTCCAGACTAAATGTGAATCCAGGTTTTGAAACACTGGAGTGGCTGGGTGTTTGGCACCTGCTGAGGAGCCTCAGGGCAGCCCAGGGCACACATGGCAGGGCTGGAGGTAGGGAGCCCGTTTCCATCAGCGGGAACACAGCGAGCTCTGCAGCATGATCCCGCTGCCTGTGGGACAACTCCTGTTCCTCTGGAGATCATCAGCTTGTCTGAGGGGCTGGCTGCTGAGCAGGTTCCGCTGTGTATCACCCGTCGGGCATGTGTTTATGTGGTTTCTCCAGCATATGCAAGGCAACTAAACCTCTCAGTAGTGCCATGTAAGAGCAGGGCTTGCAACCCTGGCTAAGGCAAGCCTCTCCTGTTGCCGTGCTGCCTGGCTTGCTGCTGCTGCATCTCTGCCCGAGTCACAGAAGCTGGTGGCTGGAAGGGCCATGGTGCTGGATGGCTGGGGGCATGGCAGCGTGCAGTGGGGCTGGATGGAGGAGCTGCTGGGAGCAAGCTCACTGACGTACTTTTGCTCTTGTCAGAGGCTGACTGGAAGCCCCAGGTGATTGTGTTGCCAATTCCCGTCCCGATCTTCGTGCCTGTGCCTATGCATATGTACTGCCAGAAAGTACCTGTGCCTTTCTCCATGCCTGTCCCGGTAAGCGACACACTCCACCTGCTCATGTTCCTTCATTCTTGATCCTGCCACCCTGCAACCTCCCTGCTTCTCTGTCCATCCTCTTCTGCCTCTGCTTTTATGTCAGTCGGCTGAGTGTCACTTTTCTGCCTGGTGTGCTGCTGTCGACAGGTGCCTGTGCCAATGTTCCTGCCCACCACGCTGGAGAGCACAGATAAGATTGTGGAGACCATTGAGGAGCTGAAGGTGAAGATCCCCTCCAACCCCCTGGAGGCTGACATCCTGGCCATGGCCGAGATGATTGCAGAGGCTGAGGAGCTGGACAAGGCCTCCTCGGACCTGTGCGGTAGGTTCTGCCATGGCTTGATCTGGCCCAACAGCTGGGATCATGTGGGGCTTGCCAGCTCTTGGAGCTAGAGCATCTGCCTGAGTTACAGATCCCCCAAAGCCTTTGGAAAGGGAGCAGGGAAGGGCAAGTCCTCAGTTTCTGCTGAGGAGGTACCAGGAGGGAAAAGCTGCATCAGTGTCTGCCCCTGTGCCTTTCTGCGCTGCCGGTCTTGTGGCACACGTGCAGCACTGTAGGTTAATTCAGGTGGCTGGTCAGGCTCTGGCCTAAGGCAGTGCCCAGCCAGAAGACTGGCTGTCCTGACCGCGCAGGTCTTTTTACTTGGGAGCTGCATTCCTCAAGCCCCTGTGGCTGGGGAGAGGATAAACATCCCATGTCTTGCTGTCCAGGGAAAGCTTGGCAGTGCAGATGTGGTGGGGCTGCTCAGAGCACAGGACTGTGCTGCAGGGAGCCTGGCTTCATTTTCCAGTTGCCACAGGGAAAACAGACAAAAGACATTCTTGAAAGTTGGGTTTATGGTCTGCTTTTGCATTGCAGACCTGGTGAGTAACCAGAGCGCGGAGGGTCTCCTGGAGGACTGTGATCTGTTCGGACCGGCACGGGACGATGTGTTGGCTATGGCTGTCAAGATGGCAAATGTCCTCGATGAGCCGGGCCAGGACCTGGAGGCTGACTTCCCTAAGAGTAAGAGCTGGGTGAAGGAGGCATGCAGGGCTGCTCGTGCTGCAGCAGGGTCTCTCCGCTGCCAGCAGCACTGAGAGCTGTGTGAACTTCCCTCCCCCTGCCCTCTGACCAGGCTCGAGGCCAGGAACTGAGAGTCTTGCAGATGACTGCTCTCAGCAGGGGTGAGGAGACCCCCACTTTTGAAGGAATGTGTGTTTGTCCAGACTAACTGACCTGTTGCAAACACAGTTCTGCAGAGAAGGGGGAATGGGAAGCTGATTTTAGCAGGGCAGTGGCACTGGTGTGCTTATGGATGGTGATTCCAGAGTATCCAGCATGCCTGGACAGGGCATGACATCCTGGGAGACAGCAGAATTGCTGTGTGTCCGTTAGCGGGCAGAAGGTGGAAGAAGAGGAACAGGAGCACAGCAGTGCTGACGCAGGATGCTAGCAGCGAAGGACAGTGAATTGGGATACCTGTGCCAGGCTGTCCCCTGTGCTGGCCTGGCACAAGGGATAAGGACTGTTTAAAAAACAAAAAAAAACCCCAAACTGTCAGAGGGGAGAATGTGGGGCTCTGGTACATCTGCAGAAGCTTAGCATCATCTGCCAGAGCTGTATTCCCTTTGTTGGGCTGCGGCTAAAAGTTAATGCCATGCAGTGGTTGAGGTTGCATAGCGCTGGGCTGCGTGTTCCCTCTTCGTCTTGCTGTAAGAGCCAGGCCAGCACAGGGCATGGGATGAGAAGCCTCAGCGGGGCCCTTCTGCCTGTGTTTCAGACCCTCTAGACATCAACCCCAGCGTGGATTTCCTCTTTGACTGTGGGCTGGTGGGACCAGATGATGTGTCCACAGAGCAAGACCTGCCCCGTGCTGTCCGAAAGGTGAGCTCTCAGCAGGTACTGCCTGCTTCAAATTCTTTGGGTTTCGAGTGGGAGCTGCTGTCTGTGACTAATAAATGTGCCAGAGACTTCAGTGTCCAGGGGAGGGTGTGCCCTCTCCCTCCCAGGCATGCCTGGCCTGTGGGCCACTCGTTGGATGAAAATCCCTGCCGCTCACTCCAGAGGAGCTTTGAATGCCCCAGGTGATGTGAGAGCCGGCCTCTTTCCTGCCTGTGGGCTTCAAAACTCATAGGCCTTGTTGGCCTGACTGTCAGCAGGATGCCTGCTGGCATGGGCACAGGCACACTTGGGAGGGAGCTGGCAGTCAGCGGGCCTGAGAGGTGGCCAGGACGCTTGTGGCTGTCACAGGTAGGTGCCTGGTCTCACGGTGCACCTCTCTGCAGGGGCAGAAGCGTCTGGTGCTCTCTGAAAGCTGCTCCCGGGACTCCATGAGCAGCCAGCCCACCTGCACAGTGCTGAACTACTCATATGGTGTGAACGCCTGGAAGTCCTGGGTGCAAGCCAAGTATGCAGGGGGAGAGAGCAGCAAGGGAGAGGAGCTACGCTTTGGCCGTAAGTCCCCTGTCTGGGTGGGGTTGGTGTGGCAGTGACCTCCCAGAAGCTGGGTCCCAGGGTGTTGAGATGCTCTTGGCTTGCAAGCTCTTGCCCTGAGGCTGCTGTGCTTGTTTCTGCAGCCAAGCCCATGAGGATCAAGGAAGACATCTTGGCCTGCACAGCAGCTGAGCTCAACTACGGTCTGGCACAGTTTGTCAAAGAGATAACACGGCCCAATGGGGAGCGCTACGAACCGGACAGCATCTATTACCTCTGCCTTGGTATCCAGCAGGTGAGGGAGGGGTTGCTGCCCTCGAGTCCTCCACAGCCAGACCTGGGCTCAGTTCTGGTCAGGGGAGCTTGCACCCTTTATTCTGCCTTCTGGGGACCCAGAGAGGCTCACTGGACTCTGTGCCTCACCCCAGGACAGCAGCCCGCCTGGCTTAGTCTTTGTTGCCAAGCCCAGTGGGTAGGGTGGCAGCTATTCCCCAGCCTTGAGGAGGACTGGGAGATCTCCCCAAACTCAGTCCTTTCTTCAGCGCCAAGTCTGCTTTGTCATGCCCTGGGGTTTTCCTCGCAGCTCTCGTTTTAAGAGTCTGCCCTGCAGCTCTGGTTGTACAAGGAGGGGCACTGCATGTGTGCCCTGGGCTCTCTGGGAAGGGTTTGCATTCCAGGTGCTGCCATGTCTCTCTTGACTGTGTGTTCTGTCCTTTCTAGTACCTGCTCGAGAACAATCGTATGGTGAATATATTTACAGACCTTTACTACCTGACCTTCGTGCAGGAGCTGAACAAGTCCCTGAGCGGCTGGCAACCCACAATCTTACCAAATAGTATGTGTCTCCAGAGTACCTTCAGTCACCACATGTACCCAGTTTGTGATTCTAGCCTTGGATCCTCCGGTCTGATTGTGCTCCCACAGCCTCACCCTCCTCCTTGGCATGGGCAGCACATTCCCTTTGTGTCTTGGGGTCACGCTGACCCAAACTGACAGCAGAGCCAGCCCAGTTTATGCCTCAGCAGGTTCTGTTGCCCAGGGGGGGGTAGCTGGGAGCAGAGCAAAGCTGCTTTATATCCTGGGACGGTGTGAATCTTAACAACACTTCACAGTGCTGTCTCCACCCTTTGGCAAAGAGGATACCAAGCCAGGAGGCATGCTGGCTTTTGTGATCCCAGCACATGGGTGAGCCCTTTACACTGTGCTAAGTGTTGGCCAGGGTTGCTGTGCTGCTGCCGTGTGAGCAGACTGAGAGCTCTGCAGAGGCTTTTCATGGTGCTGTGGTCTGGGCTGCCTTCCTGCTGTGTCTTTTCAGGGGTTAGTTCACAGATCCAGCCCGACATCTACGTATTGGCTGTCCCAGGCAGAGGCATTTGACTCCAGACCTGTGTGTCTAGGCAGGAGCTGGCTGTGTCTGTCCCGCCTGCTGCTTTTCCTTCATCTCGCACTGAGCGTGGTGGAGCACTGACCTGGAGTTCACTTTGTGACCATCTATAGGAGCAGGCGGTTAGGATTGATTTGGGTTCTGGCCTGTGGTTTGGCTGCACTCTGCTGTGGCTTGTGGCAGGGCAGAGCCAGCATCTAGCTCGGCTGATGGCTCTGGAGAAGCAACCTCATAGAAAAGGGGATGTTGTGAAGCATTGGTCTCCTGCAGTGAGCTTGCCTGGGCAGGGTGAAGGGATTGCCAAAGGCGACCGTTGGTGTGACCTGGTTCTTCCTCTGTGCGTTGCAGACACTGTGTTCTCGCGTGTCGAGGAGGAGCACCTCTGGGAGTGCAAGCAGCTGGGTGTTTACTCGCCCTTCGTGCTCCTCAACACTCTCATGTTCTTCAACACCAAGTTCTTCGGGCTGCAGACAGCGGAGGAGCACATGCAGCTGTCCTTCACCAACGTGGTGCGCCAGTCCCGCAAGTGCACCACAGCCCGTGGCGTGACGAAGGTGGTGAGCATCCGCTACTACGCTCCTGCAAAGCAGAAGAAAGGCCGAGGTAGGGTCTGATGGAGCAGCTTGCTGTCCCTCCCCTTCCCTCCCCCATCAGGTCCTAGCCATGATCCTGCTCTCTCCCACTCTGCAGATGGTGGCTCTGGAAAGCGGAAGCATGAGGAGGAGGTACCGATGCTGGAGCAGCGGGAGAACAGGATGAACCCACTTCGGTGCCCAGTCAAGTTCTACGAGTTTTATCTCTCCAAATGGTGAGGCTTTCTCTGGAGAAGGGGCGTGAGCCATCTGGGGACCACCTCTCAGTTTTGGTGGGACCCTGTGGAGTGGCTGCTGCTCTCCAAACATTTGTAGAGTGTGAAGCCTTGCCTAGGGTCTGTGCTGCTTGCACAGACCATGGTTATCCCAAGCACAAGTACAGGC
>NW_010237580.1:0-4090 GCF_000690775.1 Eurypyga helias | reverse complement strand
GGAGTTAAACCACAACAAAATTAAATTTCAAAATTCAAATGCATAAATACCTATGAAAATCTGAACATTAAATTGAACTTGGTACCCGGTGTCATTGAAAAAAGAATACTGTCTTTCGTTAAAGAGCCATTAAAAGGATAGCTATGTTAAAATTCCTTCAAGAAAATAGGTCTAGATTTTCCATAATTTAGTCTTTCTTCCCTGCATATTATGTGTCATATTTCTGTTGATTTAAATGATGAAGAAACGTAATCAGAATGGAAAAAGGTTCTGAAAAGCTGGTACTTTTTTCTTAAGAAATTAGGTTTGGTTTTCAAAGAAATAACATTATGTCTTAGCTTACATAACTTCCTACATAGCAACACAGGTGTTTCTAGGTGTTCTGTAAATCCATAGATTCTGTAACAGATGTAAAAGCATTTACAACCATCTAACTATGGTGCCAACACTGGGACTTGAAAATGGTTTTGCAGGTGTTGAGTTATCCAGAGTTAGAGGTAGCAAAACAAAATAAAACAATTAACATTAGTTTTAATTATTATTTTAAAGCTATTTCTTGATGGAAAAGAGGTTAGGTAAAAACCCTGGAGTAACTTAGGCAGGAAGGGACCTCTAGAAGTTTTGTGGTTCAGTTCTTTCCTGGAAGTAGGGCCAACCCAGAGCAGGCTGTTCGAAGCCTTACCCAATTCAGTTTTGGAGAATGGGACTCCATAGGCAAGCTGTTCCAGTCTATGATTGCAGTCACAATGAAAAAAATAGTTAGTTACTGTACATTTCTAGCTTTGCAAATTGTGTCTGTTGTTTCTCATCTAGTCACTATACACTTTTGAGAAGAGTTTGGCTCCATCTATCCTGTCGGATAGCTTTATAGTTCCCTGCCAAAGCTGTGTCTTTTCCTGTCTGAGCAAGATCTGCTCCATCAGCACCTCCTCACAGGGCAAATGCTCCGGTTTCCAACTATTTTGGTGGCTTCTGCTGAAGTTGCTCCAATATATCAGTGTCTGTTTTGTACTGGAACAGCCCAAACCTGCAAATAATAAACTGCTATGTCAGCTGTTGAGTCCCATTGGTCCAGCTTGTCAAAGCATCTTTATATTCTTCCAAAAAGTATTTAAATAAATTGCTCATTTATAATGAAATATGAAAAAATAACATTTACAGATACTACATTTTCGGAATTTTTGGAGGAGTGTTTTTTTTTGTTTTGTTCTGTTTTGTTTGTGAAAATGGCTGGCCAGATAACAGATAGAAACTCCACACTATACACAATGGAACAAAGGGTACAGCATACTTCTATTCAGTAAGTAAACAGAAGATAAATATTTAGAGGTACATACCTAAATGTGCTTGCAATTAAAGCTAGAATTTCTCTACAAATTGATCTAGTAGCCAATACTGTAAGGGACCATCTGCACCACTGTATCTAGTGTTCTCCTATTTCTAGGAGGTAGATAAGCATTTTCATGTAAATGTTCCAACTTGAAATAATTACATATTCCTGCCCTGTCTTTTGGTAAAACTTTTTTTAAGGCTGCAGTCTGTGGAAAACCTACATCAGAGCAGAGTTCTGGCAAGGTCTGTGACCCCATGGGGGACCCACACTGGAACAGTCTGTTCCTGAAGGGGCAATTCTTTGCGCAGAGGGCCCACACTTTTTTCCCCTATGTACCTATAGAAGCCCTTCTTGTTGGCCTTGATGTCCCTGGACAGGTTTCATTCCGTCAGGGCTTTGGCTTTCCTAACCTGATCTCTGACCTCTCAGATAACTTCCTTGTAATCCTCTCAGGCTACCTGTCCCTGCTTCCACCCTCTGAAGGCTTTTTTTTGCCTCAGTTTGTCTGGGAGCTTCTTGTTCATCCATGTAAGCCTTGTGGAATTTTTACCTGACCTCCTCTTCATTGGGATGTATAGCTCCTGAGCCTGGAGGAGAAGATCCTTGAATACTCACCAGCTTTCCTGAGTCCCTCTTCCCATGAGGACTTCATCCCATGAAACCTTGTCAATTGGTTCCCTGAAGAGGCCAAAGTTTGCTCTTCTCAAGTCCAGGGTAGCAAGCTTGCTGGAAGCCTCCTTGACTCCTTAAGGATCTCAAATGCCACCATCTTGTGGTCTCTGCAGCCAAGGCAACTTCATGTCTCCACATGTTGACAAAAATGTCAACTGAGTTCATTTAGTCCATGACTTTGGTCTTCATTAGTTATGGTGGTCACTCAGGACAGGATGCTGTGTTGCCTGGAGTTACTGGGCACAAAAGCCAGCTCAAGTCAGGTCAGTGCTACATTTTTACTTCTTCTTGAAAGGCTTGTCCTCAATTGGTCCTGGTGGTTACTGCTATAGTAATTCCTATAACATGCAACTCAAATAATGGTTTATAATCATTGAAAGGTGTTTCCATTACAACCTCCACCCCTGGTCCCTTTGGGCCAGGTTATAGGTTTTAACACTACAATAAACTCCTCCCCTTGGTCCTCTTCTGGCTTGGATTTATCCACACACTGAGGTCCCTTAGGGGAATATCTGCTTGAAGTGGAGCCTTATGTATGAATTACAGTCTCTTCAGGGAGGCAACATAGACTTATCCACAACCATAGTCGCTTTGACTTGCACCTGTTCCAGTGTACTATCTCCCTTCAGACATGTACCTGCTCCAACGTGACCTTACCCACAACCACAGTCCCTTCAGAAGTAAACCTGCCTCAACGTGGCCTTACCCATGGCTGCAGTCTCCCTCCAGGGGAATGAGTATCTGCTCTGACATGGGCTTATGCATGGCCACATATTTTAGGTGCTCCAGCATGACCTCGGGCAGAGACACTGGTGTTTCCAGTTGTACCTTCTATAGTGTGGACTTATCCTTGGGCCACAGTCATTTCAGAGGTGTACCTTCTGTTGCACAGACATAACCACAACCTCAGATGCTTTGAGATGTATCTGCTCTGGTGTGGGCTTATGAACAGTCACAGATGCTTCAGGGCATCCTGCTCCCAAGTGGATTCATCCAAAAGCGACAGTCACTTTGACTTGAGTTCACGCTGGAGTTCCAGCCTGTCCAGAACAGCAGCACAGAAACAGCAGCAATGCCCTGGCCATCTGCCAGCCCAGGCACATCACCATTACTGTTATCAAAATGTTCCCAGACACAGCAGAGCAAGATGAGAAGCAGTACAGCAAGATGCAAAAGCAAAAAGCAGCCACTAATGAGCACTAGACTCTAATATACAGTGAGGCAAGTACAGGAGCCTGTCTAATAATAGTTAACAGCAGTAACAGCTATAAATTTCATCTAACACACTCCAATCAAATCTGTCATTATCACAAATTTTTGAGCCTCATATTAGGTGCAAAAAGTGCTCTCATGGTTTAATCCCAGTCTGCAACTAAGGACGACACAGCCGCTTGCTCACTCTCCTCCCCCACCACCCCAGCAAAAAGGGAGAATGAATTAGAAGGTAAAAGTGAGCAAACTCATGGGCTGAGTTAGAGACAGTTTTATAGGAGCCACACACACAAGCATAGCAAACCAAGGAATTCTTTCACTACTTTCCATCAAGAGACCATGTTGACCATACAGACCATATAGATGTTCAGCCATCTCCAGGAAAGCAGACCTCCATCACATGTTAAAGTTTACTTAGGAAGACAAATGTCATAACTCATTACATCCATCCTTTCCTTCTTTCCTCCATCTTTATATACTAAGCATGATGTTATATGATATGGAATGTCACTTTGGTTAGTTGGGGTCAGCTGTCCCACCTGCGTTCACTCCCAACTTCTTGTGCACTCCCAACCTACTTGCTGGTGGGGTGGTATGAGAAGCAGAAAAGGCCTTGACTCTGTGTAAGCACTGCTCATTACCAAAAACATCCCTGCATTATCAATACTGTTTTTAGCACAAATCCAAACCATAGCCCTGTACTAGCTACTGTGAAGAAAATTAACTATAACCCAGCCAAAACCAGCACACATGTAAAGGTTATATCATCAAATGATAATAGAATAAAGAAAAAACATTTCATAACTATGTGCATTTGGAATTTAATGTGCATTTTTAATCTTTTGATTGGAGATACAAAATTTGGTGTTCAGG
>NW_010237579.1:24130-46973 GCF_000690775.1 Eurypyga helias | reverse complement strand
AAAGGGGGTGGGGGGGGTGGGAGGGTTTTGTGCTGGTGTTTTTTATTTTTAATTCTTAAAGACAACGTTGGACTTGCAGCATTGTTGCTGTTACCGAAGTAGTCGTGAGTTTAACTAGAGAACAAGATTGTTCGGGTAAGATAATGACGTGTAGCATTTTCGGTGTCACCTCTGTGCGGTCAGAAGTACTTCAGGTGCTGGCGAAAAGCCGTGCCCTGCAAGTGACTCCATGCATTTCTTGGGTCAGACCACTTGGCTGATCGCAGGTAGTGAGTGGGAGCCTTTTCCCAGATTTGGGGTGGAAGGAGCGAGTGACTAACCAGCGCCCCAACCCCATGCCGCGCCGCTCTTCTTTAAACAAAACTATTTGCTGACTTAGTTTCTGCGTGTGCTTTTGACGTTGCTATGACTAATTATTTTCTTAAAGTCTGCCAGAGCACTTTGCTCAGGGTTTGGCTGTTGGATCTTTTGTAGCCAGGTCTGCAGAGCAGGCAGTTATAACTGAAAAGTCAGCTTCCCAAACCTGGGCTGGTCCCAGTCTCTTCCTGAGGTGCCTTGCAGGCAGGGGGGCAATCAGGGCAGAGGGGTGGCTATCCACAAGTCAGGATCCTACTACGCAAAGATGTCCACTGTGCTTTCTCTTACTTGCAGCTGAGGTTAGTCATCTCGTTTATCTTTACCACGTAGGCATTCTGCCAGCTGGGGAAACAGTGAAGAACTGGAGAGAACACCGTTAGTGTTTTTTGTTTAGAAACAGAAAGGGAATAAAAATTTTTCAAGAGAATGGTTTAGTAGGACAAGCGGAAAATCGGGACTCGCAGATAAAGCACTCAAGGTCATGCAGCAAAAAGTAAAAACTATTAAGGATGACGTGCAACAGGAAAGTTGTTTTCTTCTTAATTCCAGACACAAGAAATACAAGAACTTAAAATGTGCATGCACAGGTATCAGGTCACTGGTCATGATATGGTTTGTCTGAATGTTCTGTGTTGCCCTTCGGGGATTTGGGGGATTTTCTGTTTGTGTGTGCTGGTGTTGACTGTTTGGTTAATTTTTTTTTTTTTTACTTTAGTCCTGTTAAAATTGAAAGTGCTTTTGTGTGCAGGAAAGAAACCCTGAACTTTTAAGTGTTACTTGTGGTGTGTGCTGTAGCATAGCTATCTTCTGATACTGTGACTTGGTAGCCTCTATGAGGTATTCCACATGCTAAGAGGTTGTGAAGGTGTTTTTCCTTTCACTCTGGGTGGGAAAAGTGTGCTTCTGTGAACATGTGTTTTCTAGCAGCTCTTTAATAGACAGGTTGTGCTTTTTTGGTTAACTAATGTGCTGCAAGTATTGAGGAATTCTTGTATAAGAGAGGTGGAGGGAAGGAGTAGAAGCATAGAAGACTTCATCCCTTGCAGGTACTTAGACTTGATTGTTTTCTTCAGATCTTTACAAAATAACCCAGAGAAGGATGGAAATGGCTGAAGTATTTGTCTGTGACAAATAGTGTTTTCTCATCCTTTTTTTTTTCTGGACCCAGTACAGCTGTAATCATTTGCCAGTGTTGGTAAGGAGATTGTGGATCCTGAGATTAAGGCATGATCTAGTCTCTCTCTTCTTCCCTCCTCTGGCGTGGCTAGATCCAGAGAAGAAAGTGCAGTGTGAGGGCATTTTGCACTGCCTTTTCCTCTTTTATGTGTGATTTCATTCTGCAGTCCGTCTGCCTGATCAACCTGTGAAATGCTCTGGAAACCAAAACATCCTTCCTAAAGCAAGGTGTCCAAAAACCAAAACAGGTATCTGGTGGTTCCCAGGGCTCGGACTGTAGTGTGAACAGTCATCCTTGCAGGTCCTGGACTCCTTCCCGTCCGTGTTCTCGTCCCCCCCCCCCCCCCCCCCCCCCCCCCGTTTCTTGTTTGAATTTCAAGGTAAGAATTTCAGTGTATCTGAAAAAAAGCTGGGTTTGTTTAAGTGCTATGGGGCCTGAGGAGAGCAGGCGCTCAGTAGATCCCGGGGGAAAACTATTGATGATGAATTTCCTAGAGATGGCCTTTTGCTTGCTATCGTTCAGACCTGCATCACACTTGCTGTCCACTGTGATGAAAGTCACTTCCAGCATGCCAGATCCCTAGGAGCCTGGACTATGCATGAATAGAGTTGTTTCCAACAACTCGTGTCTGAAATTCTTTATTGTTGTGTGGTGTTTTGTTTTTTTTTTTTTTCCTCAGAAGCTGCAACAGTTTTTGAATCAAGGCTTAATTCAAGCTCTGCAATAGAAAGCTTTTGGTAATTAGTGTAAGTTATTGCGTTCTTGAACTTCAAGGAAAAATATGCTTTAATCTTTCCCTGTATTTGCAGCTGAAGTGGAAGCATTAGCAAATGGGAGAGCCTCAGGTTTAGGGCTGGGGGATGATGTAAGGGTGATTGCTGAGGAGCGTTCAAGGTGTGTTGGAGTGCAACCTTCTTCCCGTTCCCTGGCTGGTGCCTGCTCACCCCGCTGTGAGCCCCGGGCAGGTGGCCTCAGAGAAGGGGCCGACAGCTAGGCCTGCGTACCTCTGCTGTAGCTCTGGAGGGGGTTAAAAGCGCTCCCAAAGGGAAAACACCGACAAGCTTGTCCTGGTCTCGGCAGCTGCAGACCGTGGAGGCAGCGGGAGCGTGTAGCGAGCGTTGGAACTGGAGGGCGGGGGATTGCAGAGGAGAAAGCGCTTTCCATGTGGATTTGCCATGCTGATGCGTTTTCTTGGCGTGTAGGCTGTGGGAAGGAAGATGTGGGAATCAAAGGGCGAGCAGTGTGTAGTGAGTGTTTCTTTCCTTGACATCCTGTGTTCTTTTGGGTTGGCAAACCGTAGCTTAGTCCCTTTTTTGGCTCTCTTGTATCTTTGTAGGTTCCTGGCCGGGGCCTACTTTTTTTAGGGAGTCTGTGTGCTTTTTCTGAAATTCTTCGACCTTGTTCTCCAGGTTTCTCGATTGCTACGTTTCAGCATAGCAACAGCTTGCTCTCTTTAGGTAGCCTCTGTTGTATTTGGCTGTAATCCCTGAACTGAGGTATAAACCTGCCTGAACAAGATTTGAAGTAAGCAGTAGGGGTCATTTAAAAATGCAGCCACATGCTTGATTAGATGGGAATGTACTTAAGAAATAATATATGTCCACCCGTCTGGCTGTATAAACAAATATTCAGGGACATTTGAGATTTCAGCTTTCACATCTAATAAATTTATGGGTTGATATGGTTTTGTGTGATTGTTTTCTGTTGGGTTTGGGTTCTTTTTTTTTCAGTCTCCATAATCCTTGTCAAACACTTACCTGCAAAACAGATCTCTCTATTTTCTTAGTAGGGAAATGGTTACATATCTCAATGAGATACTTTTAGAAAGTGAACATTTCAATTGTTTGTTTTTAAATGCCTTTCACGGCTATATTTTTATGTGTGAAGCTTTGTGTTTTAGAAGGAAGGGAAATAGACATGCGAAAATGTGAATTCTTTCTGTTGATGTACAGAAATCGATCACTTGAATTTGGAAAGAATTTGAGCTGGGTCTAAGTAGGGGTTATGTCAGTGTCTATCAAGGTCTCTAGCAGTTTTGGAAGAAGGATGTTAGTTGGAGTATAAAGTAAGAATCCTGTATCAGAATGCAAAGAAAAAAATATTTTTAATACTTTGCTTTTGACTTTTACTTGGAGATGTTGCAGTTTCCTCCCAGGCCTCTGCTAGATACTCTGCTTTCTTAGATCTGCAGTAGTAAGTGATAAAGCCTGTTTTCTAGGGACCTGTAAGGTGACATTATGTAGGGGTAACAATGCTTCGATTTCTGTCCAAGAAGACTAAGTTTCCTGCATGACACTGGTTCTTAACATGAGCAAGGTACCACAAAACTGTATCAAACAGGACAGAGATATACTATAACATAAGCAAATTTTTTTTTTCTGGGTTGTTAATATCTCCTGCCCTAGAGAAGGAATGAGCTTGTATCATGAGATACTAAGTTCTCCAACTGTACAATTTTTTTGTCAGTTGATTCTTTAGAAAATTTCAAAATAGAGCTTTCTTCCAAGGCTTGAATACCTGCTGAGAGGTGCTTTAAAAATTATGAGATAAACTTTTAATACACCTTATGCATTAGTTTTGCAAGGGGCCAAGGTATAAAATGAGTTTCAGACCAAACTGATTTTTGGATTGGGTGATCTGAAAAATAGCTGCTTAGATGCCAAAAGCCTTGAATAATGTTTTTCCAGATCATCAGCATATCTAAAATAGGATAATAATTAAGACAGAGGTTATGGAACTTAAAATCTCTTGGTTTTGGGAGTTTCATATCAGAAACTGGCTTATGCATTTCCATGCAAGCTTTCATAATTTTAAAGTGTAACTGATTTATTCTAACTGAAGTCTGACACAAGGAAAAAGAAAAAGGGATGTTGGTGGTTTTCTGTGTTTGGTTGTGTGTATGGTTTGGTTTCCCCCCCACCCCCCGGAGTTGGAAGAGTTTTCAACACTGGGTTTCCAGTGGAAACTATTATCAACTTTAACTGTGGCATTCTGACTAAGTTTAAAATCATGCTAGCTAGAAGGTAGAACCAGCGTTGCTAAATGCCTTTGCTGAGTCTCGTAAAGTTGTGAAGCAGTATAGCGACACTGGTAGAGCTGAGTTGATGTAATTGCTATGGGGATTGCCTGAAACTTGTGGTAGGGTGTTGCAGTTGGTGCTTCTTTTAATTTCATTAAATGAGGCAAGTTGCAGGGAAAATCTTTTATGACATGGTCTGAAGAAGCAGCCTGGAGAACAATATCTTTTGTATGCAGCAGTGGCAGAATACTGCTGCAGAAATATGAAGAATTGCTGAAGCAAGCTGAAGTATTTAACTAGTGATACTATCTACGGCCAGATGGAATTTGCCTGGATGCTCTATAGGATCTGAACTGTTAGCTGAGCTATGGGAAAAATAGGCAAGTGAGTAAAACACAGAGTCCTGGACAGGATTTCTTTTCTAAAAGGATCTGAGAGTGGTTCTTGGAATTAATTGACTTGTGAACTTCAGGAATGAGAACTAATTAAAGAGTGGAGCTCACAGGCAAGCTGTCACAGCTGCTGATAGGCAGGGCTGCCAGCAGTGCCTGTAGTATATCTGCTTGATACTTTTATGAGGGCCATCTCTGAAATTGTTTATGATTTTGTGAGGCTTGAGGAATTCATGCTGAAATTTTCTGGGCTGGGTGTCTATCACAGGTTGACTTTTACCCACCTTCCCCCCTCAGTGTGTTGTCCTCTCCCTTCCACACCCCTCCCACCCCCCCAAAAAAAAAAGCCAAAACCAAACCCTCCAGCCATTAAACTTGGGAAGGGTGCAGGGAGAAGCAGCTTTATTAATTTATTTATAATTCTGGCATGGTGTTCTAGCCAATTCTCCCTCCCACTCTTGAACAAATAATAATCTCAGCCGCTAAGCTGAGAAGTTCTAGCACCTCCATGCTTTAGAGTAAGAGCTGGAAATTTGGCTGGAGAGTTAACTTTGTATGAAGAATGTGGCTTTTGCTGTTCTTATGAAAAATGTCCAAATTTGGCCACATTATAAGACTTGGAAAAGTATCAGTTTGTAAACGCTTGTTAGGGAGTTAGTCTCGGGTCCCTAGAGAAAGCACTCTGTCATTGCTTTTAAGGTGTCAAAGGATTACAGCTGGAACTGTAAGCCTCCTTTTTATTCCAGTTTCAGACTTCCATAAATGTGTTGTGAAGTTTTTTATTTTTTTTTTTCCCCTCTCTCTCTCTTCCCCCTTTTGTCAAATTGGCCAATGGTGGAGCAATGTGCTGGTCTGTGTGTGTCACTGATCATATCTGCTGTGATTCTGCTGCTTGTAGTACAGAAAGTGTATATATATCATCTTATATGTGGCTTTAAAAAAAAAAATCAATGTAAACTTTATGTGCAGTTTTTAACTTTTGTTCTCTGACTTCAGTTCTCTCAGGCTTTTTTCCCAGGTGTCCCCCATTGTCCTTTACTTCATGCTGGTTGTAAAACAACTCCTGCTGCTATAGTTGCTCTCAAAGAAAAAAAAAAAGTGGTAAAGAACTTAGGCCACTCTTTCTGTTTAACAGGCTTGATTGGTCTGGACTTGCCTTTCTGCCGACTTTCTTAAAGCTGTGGTTTAGCTGTGCTGCTTAGTGCTTGCTTCATGACTCCAATTTGCATGCTTTCATGCTTTTTGAGTCTCTTTTCTTGCCGTATCTGTAGCCATTAAAAAGAGTTTGGTGGAACCATTACTGGGGGTCATGTTGGTTAGCAAGAGTCCAGTTCGGACAAAAGCTAGCTCTGCTTAGCTTTGCCAGTCTTAAAAAGAATAATTGCCAATGTAAAGGACTTTGTTTCCGTTCATGCTCCACTGTTGGCTCCAACTGCAGAGATTTAGCATCGTGTTTCAGTCGATCTTTGATGCAATGTGGCTGTGGGGAATCTTTGAACAGGCTGTAACGGCATTGTTCTCCTACACGCATTAAAATGATTGTTGCAAGAGAGGCATCCGTGGGGACCTCTGCCAGCTTCTTATTGATGTGTTCAGTTTCATCTATTGACACACTACCCTTCATTATTACACAGTGAATCCTGTGGCAGTGGAATTTGCTATTAAATCTGCCCTGCAAAGGAGAATTGGCAGGAGCTGCTTTAAAAGCAGCGTGACCCCTGCGTTTGCAAAGAATAGCTTCTAAATATGAAACAGATGCTGGACGCTTCCTAAATTTTCAGGGTACCAGACATAATCATCTTGGGAAATTCAGAATTCACTTAGTTTGTGAATAATCTTTTACGTTTCAATACCTTTTTTTCCAGAAATGTATGTTTAATCAGTACCTGTGTTCATTTGTGCTTGAATACTGCGAGTAATCCTGAGGTGAAAACAGGCAATTAATTTTTAATGGCAACTGTTAGAATAAGCAGTGAGGTGTTGGTCTTTCCATCTGTGCTGTAATCCTCATCCGAGCGCTAGAAGGTGGGAGAGGTGACGCATCTCCCTCTGCCTTTTGCCATTGCCACAAACTGTTTCATGTTTTCAGAGTACCACCTGTGATGTTTACCCAGATGTTGCAGCCTCCACTGTCTCCCAAAAGAAGCGTCAGGTTCTTTAGAAGCCCAGAGATATACTGTATACGGGGAGGTGGTGTCAGTGTATGGAATTTGTGTCTGTGCAAAGAGCTTTTATGTTGTATGTAGAGTTTGCTTGTTCATATTCAGTTCATATGGAGATCTAAATTAATGCAGAGTAATAAGTCTGTTGCATCAACCTTGTTTCCCTTTGATCTCGGGCTTGGTTTTAGACAAGACATGCTGTACCTTTCAGCTTAGTTTAAGTGCTTGGAGCAGGCTTCATCAGTGAGAAAATAAAGAGCATGACAGATTATCAAAGACAAAAATCACTCTGATTGTCCAGAGGTGGGAGGTGGCAAGGTAAGCCTGGGTCTTTCATGTCTGTCTTAAAGCAGTGTTGAATGGACACTGAAGCTATTGACTAAGCCCTGGTTGCTGGCAACTGTATTGATAGGCACCTGTCAATACTAGCAAAGCTGCTGACATCCCTAGGTTTGTGGGTTTGTTTATTTAAAAAAAAAAATGTTAGAGAAAATAGCATACATAGCCAGAAGTCGATGGGCAAAGTAGTGTGGCTGTTGCTAGAAATTAGAGATGGGGAAAGGTGAGGAGAGAGTAGTGGAGCAGGACACGCTTCCCAAAAAGGGAAGTGGGGGAATAACTTGTTTAAAATGGAAGAATGAGTTAAAGGTGTGCCTGTGTGAGGTGATGGTATTGGGGAAGTTATCACCTAAACCCACAACATTTTCAGAGCTCTGCAAGTAAATCTTGAAATATCCTAGTTTTCTAAGCAAAGTTCTCTGCTCACCACTGGCAGGCAGATGGAATATATCTAGTTGTAGGCTCCTGCAGGGTTTAAAACAGGGACTGAAGTGTGGCACGTGTGGCTGCAGGGGTCTGTATGCTGTGGCATCTGAATTGATGCTGTGTCTGCCTTTTGAGTCTGAAAAGGAGTGAAGGGGGGGCTGCAGTACTGTGGATAGAGTTACTGGGGGAAGATGTCCTTCCAGAATGGCCAAAGAACAAATGAGGCTTCAGATGGTACCCTTGTTCCTGTTTATGAGTGCAAGGAGTGTGCCTGTTCCTGACTGCCTCGTAAGCCTGTAAGGGTCACGGGAGATAGTCCAAAGCTTCTTAAGAAGGAGGTGTTAGAGGTGGCGTAAAGTGTTTCTCACTGACCCCCATCGGTGTGGGCAGCCAGCTTTTGGTCTGTATGTATATTATAGAGAGATTTCTCTCCCTGTCTGAAGCTGTAGGGAGATGCTTACCTCTTAGTTCATCCCAGCAAAGGCTAGTAACCACAGGTGGGTGCAGGGCAGATGCTCAGGGCACTTCTGTACGCCAGCTTGTAAGGTGGGACCTTTCCTTGCTTTAACAATTCCCACCCAGAAGAAGAAACTAATCCCTTTAACAGTGGTTTCATGGAACATGCATATGCCATCAAAGTAACTTCCTGGCTTCTTTCTGTATTTTCTTCCTTCGTCCCACTTCTGGTATTTGTGCATTAAGGTGAGAACATGCCATCAAAATAACTTGCTGGTTTCTTTCTGAATTTTATTCCCTCGTCCCACTTCTGGTATTTGTGCATTAAGGTACTTGGGTTTGGCCAAAGTCCAGCGTGAATACTGTTCTCACGTGAGTGACAGCTTGGGGTCAGCAGTAATCCTCCAGTGTCAGGATTGCCTTTTTGCTGTAAGATCTTGCTTGCAGTCCAAGGTGTTTCGCTTTGGTCAAGCGACTGTCGTAAGTACACGGATGTCTCCTGGAATGAAAGCCCTGCAACCTCGAAGGAGGCTGCTAATGCTGTGACTGCCACTTGGGCTGAAACGATGTTTTCTGAAGCTGTTTGCTGGGGAGATAATCAGTCAGGGAGCCTTGAAGAAGAGCAGGCTGTGCATGGGGGTGGGAAGATGTTCAGAGGTTTTGGCAGGAAGGAGGCAAGGGCCCAAGCTGCAGATTCTGTGAATGGCATAGTGATGAAGAGCACTTTGTGCTGATGATTTTTTTTCATCTTGGCCTGGTGGCATAAGCTCTTCTTTGACCTTGGGTGCACAGGAAGGGAGAAGTAAAAAGAAAAATGGTACCTGAGGTACCTGTGTGTGGGAGAATGGGTTCATACAAGATGTAGCAATGACACGTTCTGGACCTCCTTAGGACCTGTGTGCTTTAAATATATTGAAGGCCTGTTGGGAAGACTGATGGTAGGTTAGGTATTCTTTCCCCTTACCTCCTTGCTTAAGCGTCAAGCTGTCATGTCGACAGGGCTAATGTGATGGACAACTTTGGGCTTGAAGCCTTGTGCTGATTGTTGGAGGACAAAGCTCCCTGATAATAAGGGTCCATATTGTGAACTGCTGGTTTAGGACAGCTAGCCTCAGGGAGTTTGGTAACGTGAAGCAAGAGCTTTTTGCTTTTGAGTGTGCGGGTGTGAATCCAGAATTGTGTCTACCTTTTGCTAGGCCTGTGTAAGAATCCTGGTTTTCCTTCAGCTGAGTAAACGTGGCTGCTGGCCTGAGCAAAACAGCAGCAGGTACTGGGTGGTGTTGTAGTCAACAAGGCTTCTCCCTGAAGAAGGCTGTGAGAGCTAAGTTCCCAGTTTATGAGACAGAACAGCCAGATGCGTGTCGGCATCATCACGTGGCTGACACAGGCACATGTTGGGGGGACAGCCCTGTTTGCCCTGTTCTTGACTGTTGTGTTTGTGTGGATGAGCAAAACACTCTGGCCTTCAAAGTTACTTCAGTGCTTCTCAGTACTATTTAACATTGCTACTTCCCTCTGCACCTCTCCATCAATAATCGTTTTTACACGCATTATAAATTTGAAAGGCTCATGAACTGATGATTACTTTCAATATGTATAGCCAAGGAGATTTTTATCTTGTGGTAGTTAATCCCTTCTGTCTAAGATTTGTGTAGTCCTGGATGTATGCCAGCAGATTATGACAGGAAATAGGCTGATGAATGTTCCTGGTTAGCAAGACTCCTAAATTCCTCACAGGCAATTGCATGTACCTGCTGCCTTGTAATGTGATATAAAATTTGCTCCCGAGTGTTACATTTACCTGGTTTAAAGCAGATCTCTAGTACTTCCTCAGAGGCAGTAGTGTTGGGTTTGCACACTTGCTCTCTAACGACGTGCAGGATGGAGCAAGTATGGCTCCCCGTGTTCTTGTTCTGCTGCGGCGTTCATTGGAGATGGGCTCATACCTTGAGTGTAGCTTGGACAGTTGGTGAGATCCTGCAGGGTGGGCTCTTGCAGTTGCTGGCTCTGCTTCAGCAGCCTCTGCTTCAGGAGCTTGACTGTCTCTGGGTGGTAGCAAATGCATTCTTGTGCACGTGAAACTTAACAGAGGTTCCTCACTGCATCTACGAAGGACCTGTATGGCATCTCTTCCTACTATATCAGCGGGTCTAATGGAAGCTCTCTAGAGAACATTGCCTTAGACCACTGTGGTTACATAAATACGGCTGCTAGGTTATACAGTTATTGTGTGACTTGAAGTTACAAATCCGATGGTGACTTCTGCCAAGTGTATGCTGAATTGCACATTGCATGTAAGGTCGTGTAACAAACCCCAAGTAACAATGAAGCTGGAGTGAGTTTAAAACTGAGTTAGCTCTAAAAAATGAAATAGTTTGCAGCACATGTGTTGAATTTATGGTGATAGTCACAGAGAAGTTCTGGTGTCCATTTCTGGACACTCACCCCCCTGCCAGCATCTTTTAACCCTGTTGCACAAGATTCTTTTATGTTGAGATAGAAACAAATTGTAATGAGTTCATGTTTTCTTTCCCTGTTCTTTGATATTTAAGGAGAAAATAGGGACAAACATTTAACTGAGTGATACTCAGGCTTAGCAGGAGCTTCTGAAGTTGGGCTGAGGAAGCCTGTCCTTTTTTCTTCCCTTTTACAGGCAGAAGTTAAGGAGTCTTTTAAAATTTTCCGGCAGGATGTTTCTTGTAACTCCAGTACTGACTCACGAGCTTAGTCTGGCTTTGATGTCTGCAATTCAACATTCAACTGTTGTGCATCTCCACAAAAATCTATACATGCTGAAACAGTTCACAGTAGTGAAGCCAAATTTGTTTTGTGCTTCTGGTGTTGACGTTCAAGGACGTGGCTTTTACCTCTGTTGTTTCAGGCTCTCTGTAGATAACTTACAGCCTTGGCTTAAAATACATCTGTTTGGGTGGGTTTCACTCGGTGTCTGGCTGAACAGTGTATAAATATGTATCCTTCCTGTAGTAGATAAGGTTCCGATTATTATCTCAGCTGAGTTCTGCTGCGTAACAGATGATCGTTTCGGTGATACCCAGTTGACTGACCATGCCTGTGACTCTTCCCTAGCAGTCAGCTATGTACATACCCTTTCTTAAAGCACTTACCAGCTAGGAATAAGAAGTGCTTTTGATGATTATTAGCACCATGCCCGAGAGATTTCTTTTTACAGAGATTTTGTAATCTCAATGCAGTGTGAGTACAGCTTTATTAGAATTGTGAACTCCCATAATGGTTAGAAGAGAATCTGCCAGGTGGATTAATGAAGATGGTTCTTTTCATCAGTAGAGTGCTTTTTTTTTTTTTCTCCAATAGGATCTCAGAATTCTGGAAGATCTCACTGATTGTGCTGAACAACGATAGATGATGGACAAGTAGTGAATTTCTTGCATTGAATGTCTAATAGATGAAAGTACAGTAGCGTGAACAGAACAGGCAAAAAACCCAAATACCTTAAAAAAAAAAAAAGAAACACCAACTGCCCAGGGAAGATTAATTACTTGCATTAAACTGATCGTTTTGTTTTTGTTTTTTTTTTTTTTTTTAAACACCCGTTCTCTTTGGCAAAGAGGATCTCCTCCAATGATAAAGTCAGAGCATGCTTTTCCATCTAGGGACAGACTGGACTTTTTTGTACTTCGACGCTTCCCCGCAATCCCTTGTCCAAGGCTTATTTATTCCTTGTGAAAGGGACAAAGATCTTGAAATAATCTCTGTTTTGTCTGAGGAAAGGCAAAACCTGATGTAGTTGTGTGCTTTGTACCCTGCATTTTGAGTCTTGGTGGGCTTAGGCTATAAAACTACCAACGGTGGAGGCATTTGTAGGCTGCTCTTGCGTTGCACTAGAGCTGGTGCTCTTCTGCTTGAATTCTTTGAAATGCCTTAATTTGATGTGGCGGATTTTAACTGATTTAAGATCCTGGGAAATGCTCTTCAGATCATTAATATCTAAAACCCTGTTCTTTTTTCTGAAAAATTAAGTGGTGAGACAGGGTGAGGTGAGAGGAAAGTTGTACAGTTAACGAGCTCTGTAAATGCTGTATGTGCCATTTTCTCTTTAAGTCTTCACTAGCAGCAGGAGTACCTTCTAGGTTGTTTGTTACTTTCTTATAACTAATATTCTGATTGCTTTCTAATAATAAACAAGCTTTGTTATAGGATAGTGCTGTTAACATGATTTATGACTGTCATACCAACAAGAGATCTTGAACCCAGTTGATTTTGTGATGCAATAAAATAAAAAGTCAAGTGAGCAGGTTGTATAAATAGCACTTTGAAACAAACAACTAAGAGATTAAAAGAGAAATACATATTTTTGTTGTATTTAGGTATGAAGGGTTTGTCAGTGTTTTTGTTAGGGTTCTTAAGCTGTTGTGTATTGCTGACAATGGACATGGCTAGATGCAGAACTGGGAGGAGAATCCTTTGTTTTTAAACTATTCATTGAGAAGTCTGGCTTACATGTATGCTGTGTCTCTTTCTGAGTGTTAATGAAGGCATAACTCCTTTTCTTTTGCCCACTGGGGCTTAGCTATAACACTGACTTTTTCAAGCAACGCTACCTTTTCAGATATTATCATGAAGTATGAGAGCAAGGGGAATTTACTGATATTGCATAGCATTCAGTGCCTTTCTTGCTTATCCTTTTTTGCTGATGTTTGTGGGATCAGGCTTTCAGTTCAGTTTTTTTATGCAGCCTAAGTTCAAGGCCTAAGTGACAAGTGAATATCTCTTGGGTGTAGGTTGGTGTGGTACAAATGTATTTCACGTTTCTCTTTTCTTATGTATGGATCTGTGTTTTGTGTTTGCATTCTGGAGGATATGTCAGTTCGTATCATCTTTGGTGCTAAGGCTGGGTGAATAGGTCCCCTTGGCTTGACATGGCTTCCAGGAAATGTTCTGATAAAAGGATCAGGGCTTGCTTGCACATTGGACAGCAATTAGGCTTTCTGCACCTCATCAGACATACCTGTGGGGAATATCAGCTCTATTTTGTTAGCTGGAGGCTGTTTGCCCTTCAGTGAAGGAGGCAGTTCAGGGAGACACTTGTTAGCTGGAAGTAGCTAGAAATTCAGAGGTACTAGTAAGAACATTTTCTCACTGTTGAAGAGCGTGGACTGCCAATTCTAGTGTCTGTGGTCAAGTCCATAGGCAGCTTCCCAGGTGAGTTTGAACACCCTTGACTTTTTAAATTGGCAGTGTACTTTCCACTTCTGTTCTTGCGCTGCTCTGTATCGTATGCTGTTAGACAGCCGCTGTGTTTGCACCAGACATCGTTTCTTTTCAGCCAGTGTTAAAATTGTTCTTTTGTGTTAATACAGTGGCTAGTAGGGACTTCTGAGACAGTCTGCAGTGCAGCTTTGCTTTTGTTATTTGGAACTTGTGATGCTGTCTTTAGTTCTTGTGCTACGTACGTGTACCAGTTCCGGATCTAGAAAATGGCTGACGTCCTCTCTGTTGGGATGAAGTTTTGGCTGTAGAGTCTCTTGTTCTTTGAACAACGTACTGTGGGACGTAACGGTTCTTCCCAATGTAGCAAATGTGAGGATGCCTAGGGTGAATGCAATCTGCTGTCTGTTTCAGTCTAAGCTGATTATAAGTGTTAGTTGCCGAACACTTTCAGGATATCCAAGCTTCACCCAAATTTTAACAGCTACTTATTTTGTGTATAGGTGGTCTTATTAAATAGTGTAATCTAGAACAGCTCTGCAAGGAGACTGGAGCAGAAAAGAAACAATTAAGCATTTCTCTCTGGGCATCTTTGAAAAACTGTATTCTCCTCCTCCTGCTATTTTAATGTCATGTTGGTTCTCTATCCTCCTTTCTGTTGTTTCATGCTGAAAAGGATTCCCTCTCTTCTGATTTTTAAGAGTTATTGAACATTTGGTGTTCTTCCATTCCTTTCTTTGTCTGTCTTCTCACTTCTGGGCATAGCCTAGTCACCTGCCTGGGTGCCAGTGAGGAGTAGTAAAAGGGTACTTCCTCCAAGGTCCTGCTTCCTAAAGCTGGCGAGTGAAGAAGGTGGACACTGAAGGTCCATTCAACCTTGTCTTGCCTCTGACAGTAGTCAAGACTGGATGCCTAGGGAAGAGTGTGCACACCCTGTCGCTGTCCTGATGTCCTCTAATGACCATCTATAGTTTGGAGACTTCCAAAGTTAGAGGAACCATCCTCAAATTTAACCTTGGATTTTTCCTTCAAGGGTTTGCTGGCTCATGGGCGTTGCATTTGGCTACCTCTGAATTTTTGTTTTCTGAAACGTTGTGGGTGTGATGGTGCATATTAGCTGATCTCTGACTGTGAGTTAACTTTCCCTTTCTCTTTTATCACTGTGGTGTTGACCTTCCTGTACACAGCATGCCAACGACAGCAGCAAAGTAAATACTTCTGAGAGAGATTTCTTAAAAGTGGGAATTACAGGAAACACTCTAAGACGTGTATTTGGGCATGCTTATCTGAAAATTAGTAGCTAGTGGCTGAAAGACAAATTTACTAAGAGTTCGAGCAGTTATATGTTGTGATGCAGTCTTTTTGTTACGTGGCTACACGTGGATTTTCTCAAATGCCTAATGGCATGAAATTCTCCAGGAAGCTTACGTGTGGATGACATTCTGAAGTGCTATGTGACAGTATACAGGGGAGGCTATTCAGTACTGGTTGTAGAGTTAAGAGTAGATGCTACTGCAAATGCTGCAAGTTAAATGAAACGGGTAACAGTGAAAACTTTCTGGCATGTAATCTAAAGGGAGAAAAGACTTTCAGTTTGTGATGGGGAACATGAGAAGACTGGTGCACTTCTTCAGACAAGTACTGAATTGATGAACCTTGCTATTTCACTACTGGAGATAACAAAATAGCTGCCTTGAATAGAGGGTAAGGTTTTGAGAGGTAAGGTTTATGGAAGGCTTGAGGCTGCGAGCCTGAAACTTTACAAAGAGACTTGGTTCCCCAGAACGTTAATGCTCAGGGTTTTTTTAAAATTGAACCTCTTCATTTTTTGAACTAGCTAACTTCGGTCACGAGAGCGGAGTGTTTCTTTGGCGTGTCTTGAATGAGGTAGTTTAGCTCTCTGCATGCTTCTGAATCACTCGCATGGTGCCCATAGGCACATCCCAGCCCACCCCTTCCAGAAGGTCTCTTTTTGTACAATAAAATTAATCTTCTAGTACATGAAAAAGCAGCTGTATACAACACTATTTCCTTTCACGAGTAAGAACAGCTTTTTAAAGGTAGAACTCAGGGGCAAAGACAGCTAATTACACAGCTAATTTGCCTTCAAGCTCTCAGAGGCAGTGAATGCCAGCAAATTTTTGACCCTTGCATGCTTTTTTGAAGTTTTTGGCTGTTGAATTTGAGCAGGGATAAGCAACGCTGCAAAGTGTGGGTGGATATCTTACCCTAGCTCTACATTTGTTCATGGCTTAGCTGATGTGTTTGGTTTAGGGAAGTGTTGCTATTTCCATACTGAAGTTCAAGTTAAATGGGAACAGCCCTTTAAGTATCCTTTAGGAACACACAGGCTGCATCTTCATTACCATTTCAGTTGGGCGAGGATTGAATTGCTGAGGTGAATCTCCGCACTGTCCCACTTTCTGCACATTGCTTTTTACTGGGATCCAATCTGAGTGGGCAGTTAGCATCCCTTTGGATGTAACTGAACCACAAGTGTCACTCCAAGGGTGTATCTGCTGTGTTTCAGGTGCCCTTGGGTCTTTGGCCTGTGGCACCGAACCTGGTCCAGTGCGAACCCCCGGAACATGCACAGCGTGATTCTTGGGGCCTCAGCATCAGCTGCCCTCTACCACCTTTTTCCTTTTGGACTGTGCCAGGTGCTAAAGTAGATGGCTGTGCTAGTCTTAAATTTGTGTGAGGGGGGTAAGCTTTTTTGCTTTTTAAATGCTAGTAAAGTAAATAAGCAGGCCATATTGAGTTCCATCTACTGATCTAATACCTTACTCCTGATTTTTCAAGAGTCATAATGCAGCCAACCAGATTGATCGGAATGTTGTTTGTGAAGCTTTCTCCTGTGCTTCTAGAACTGTCCTTGCTGGTATTTGTCTCTTTCAAGTAATGAAGAGTGCTGTGGCATGCCTGTTTTTCAAGCCAGCTGTTTCTCAGACCCATCTGGGGGTAATTTTATTTAACGGTCTGTGTGCGAGTTACAGACCCTCTTAAAGACCTTGACCGGAATCCCTGTGTGCCTTCTAGATGTTGTTTTATGTCCCTGACCTCTCGTCTTTTTCTTAACTGGAGCTCTTTCCTCTTGGCCCCTCCAAACTGCTGACCCTCTTTTTTGCAAGAGGGAAGCAGTACTGTAATTAAAAATGTCTCTTTATCAAACCAGGGTGAATTCATGTGTCCACTTTCTTCATGCCAGAGACCAGACTAGCTGCATTTTCTGGGACAAGAGTTTCTCAGCATCAGTGCCACAGCAAATACTAAAAGCTCAGCAGCAGCAAGTACTGTGAACATCTTGCAGTCCTCTTCCCAGTTACAGAATTAGTTATGTAAATCTTGTATTAAAGGGGGAAGAGCCCTGATGTCTCTTAAATCATACCCTGTGTGTGCACACATGCGTACAATTCCTTCTTGTCTAGGAGAAAAATACTGGTGCTCCTAACATGCAGGCTCCGTAGAGATTAGCATACTAAACAGTATTGCTCTGCATGACCTGAAATTGGCTTTGAGTGCTAATTGGATCTATGGGCTTTGAGAGAAGGGGTTAGAAAACACTGGTCCCGGGTTTTCCAGGTTGCAGACAGCAGTATGGATGTAGTGGTGGTGTAGGTGCCCAGATGAAGTCCTCTGGGTGCTCCTGAGCTACGAGGGCACCAGTTGATAGAGCACAAGATAACCGTCTGCTTTGCATTTGCTTATGCCGTCTTTTCCTAGCTGTATGTATCTTTTTTTTCATCTTTATGTAAATAAACACTGTGATGCAGTGAAATGAGCACTGAGCCTGAAACCGGGACTGCCTGTGATCTGTTCCTAGCAGCTCCTGTTCTACTGCCCGAGTCTGGTCTGGTCGGTTAACCTGCCCCAAGTACACCTGCAGCAAGGGCTGGCAATAGCTGTGCTACTGCACTCACCTGCATGTGCTGACGAGGCACAGGCGCCTGTTCCCATGCTGTAACACCCATTCTGTACCACCCATTCTGTGTGCATCTGTTGTTGGTGTTTTTAGTGTGTCTGCTTGCTTGGAGATGGTTTATGGTGAAGATGGGACTGATAGATAATTAAATTACAGACACAAATGATGACTCTAAACACAGAGATCTGTCCTTCCACTGGCTCCTATGGCTGCAAATCCCTTGTCAGCTGTGAAGCCAAGGTGGGCCAGTGCCATACGCTGCTTTGCTCAGCAGTTCCAGCAGCCTTGCTGCCCAGCCACCTCCTTCCAGGATCTCCCCCAACAGCAGATGCAAACAGTGAAGCTGCCCTTCAGGATCCCAGCCACAGAGTCTGAGAGCCTGATGTGTGTTTTGGGTGGTTCGGCCTTGTGGCTGCTGACTTCTGCAATCGGCCTTTGCTCTGCTCTTGTTTTTGCTGAAGCCTACATGTGGTGCCTTTGCTCATCCAGTGGAATGCTTGCTGGGAAACTAGTCTCTATGTACTGAGATTTGAAATGATCCCCAAACCCACTTTTTTGGGGAAATGGAGGTGAAGATTAATAATACTTGGATTATGAAAGCATGTGGCTTTTTAAGTCTCATCTTCTGATCTCCCTTAGACTTAACTAGGTTTTAGACAGGACTTTGTCTGGTGTGGATGGGGTGTTGCAGTGGGCGAGAGCTACAAAACAACCACCCCCCCAAATTCCCCCTGAAAACCCAAACACACATACACGCACACAAAACCCCCCAAAAAACCCCACCAAAGCAAAACAGCCACCCCAAAACCAAGACCACACGAAAAATGCCAAACTGCTGTGGTTTTTTTGTTTCTTGTTTTGGTTTGGTTTTTTAGTATAATTGTCACTGAAAAGTAAAAGACTATACTGGATTTAGAACTTCATATATTTGAAAGCATTTTGAGTGTTTTTGGGGTATTATGTAACATTAAAGATACCTTGGAAAACAAATGATTACTTCACACCAATAAAAATCAGTACCTTCTGCTCTGGGAGGAAAAAGGGATGATGATAATGGAAATAATTTTTGGGAGATGGGAGGAGGAAGTGTTCCAGGATTTCCTTTTTTAAATTTGTGAAATTATAGATTTGTGAAACATGGATATTGCTTTATGTGTATATTTTAAAGTCTTTTGACAAAAATACTTTTCCCTAGCTTTCCAGCTTTCTCACCTCTATGTCCCATTTAAAATCATGCTGGTTGGAAAAATGTATTAGCTTTTATAGTTTAACATGAACTTGTCTGGGATATGGATTTCTTGCCTTGGATTTTCACACTCTGTGTATGATTTTAGTTAATGTCGTTGCAGATTTAGAAATGATCTATTCTAGTCTGATTATTTTCTCCAGTTAAATCCATAGAAAGTTCATTTTAATCCTAGTGGTGTGCTGCATTCCACACAGAGCAAAGAAAATGATTGGTCTCTGCCCAGAGGAAATTGCAGTATAGAACAAATGGATTTGGACTACTCTGCTCGGTTCCAACTGCTTTGGGAAAGATTTAAGATAACAGATAGGTGCAAGTTAATGATGATGTAGAACAGCACTGACTTTAATTTTGTATATTCCAATTTGAGGATGTTTTAAAAAATATTGATAAATGTATACACTCCTCTTGGGTTGGAATTAGTATTACAGTTTTTAACCCGTGTCCTTCCTCCCTGCTGAAGAAAATACAAATATATGTTAGATACAGCATTTCTGCAAATACTTGCAGCCCTGCTTCCAGCTGTGCTTCAGTTTTGAGTTGTGGGCTTTACCGCGTAGTCAACTGTTTTCCTTAGAATATAACATATTGAACCTCTCCTGGCAACAGAAATTGCTAATTGCTTTGAAGGCAGAACAGAGAATCACCTGGCTGGTGTGGATGTCTTTAAGTACCACTTCCAAAATCCCAGCGCTTCCTGGGTCGGATGTCGCCAGGTCACCTAAACGGGCTGCTCTGGCAGAGTAGGGTAAAAATGGAGTTTTGTGAGACTGTGTGGAGGAAAGTAAAGGAAGGTTTTTAGCAGGGACAGGTATTGCAGGTGAGACCCAGGAAGAAGCAGCAAAATGACTCTTGCATTTCATTGGGTTTTTTCTCCTCTTCCTTTGCTCCCAGCTGCATTTTGGGCACTTAAATACAGCCTTGTGTCTTCAACTGTCAGTCAGTGATAGGGAAAGGAAATCGAGATGATGTGTGATGGAGTCGTTTGACATCCAGAGGAATCTAAAACGCGATCTTCAGTATTATCTCAGCCTGTTATACTCTTGTTCTGTTTGGACCAGTGGTGCCGCAGTTCTCCGCCTGCCAAGGGCCAGTCTGTTTGACAAACTAGCCTTCCGCTTTGCACATCTGGGAAAGGTTTATATGGTTTCTCCTTTCCCCTCTACCTACCATATGCCGTGGTTTACCTTCCAGTAGTATACCTCTCCCCATGACTGGGAAGCAGTGGGGCACAGTGAGATCTGCACTATCAGCAGCCGGTGACAGTGTTTTAAACTCTAATTAATACTGCATCTGCAACCTGGTTTCTGCCTTACGAGCTTCCACTGTAGTTTAGTGGTCTCTTCTCCTTGTAGCAGGAACAATCCACAGAAGCATTTATGACAAATGTCTGTAGCTCGTTTTGGCAGAGACTTGAAATGGGTTGTGTGCTTGACTGAAAGAGGTGCCAGTCAGCTGGTCTTCTGAAGGGTGGACCTGAGCAGGTGAACAGGGCTTTATCCCGGTAGCCCGAGAGGCAGCAAGAAAGGCAATTCTGCTTGTTGCACTTCTCTTGAGGGAGAGATGTGGCAGAGGAAGGAGGCTTTCCATCTTGTGAGACAGGTCAGTGACATTTTTCCAAAATAGATCCTTCTGGACAGTGATCAGACGATCCGCTGACTATCTGCAGTGATATAGTGTATTTTGTGGTCAAGTATCGTTCTCTTACTGTCCCTGTCTTTTAGATAACAAGGCCTTCTGACTGCTGTTTCCAGATCTGAACTTGCCAATTATTATGTATATATCCAAAGCAACATCATCCAGCCACTGGGGTTGGGCAGAACAAATCAGATCTGACTCACTGGGTGTTCATCTGGCTCGTTGTGCTAGTGTGTTTTGTGTTGGTGGGTGGTGGGTTTTGGGTTTTTTTATTTTATTTTCTTAAAAGCAGTGGGGGAGAAGCATGGAAAATCTATTTAGTTTTTCTGCTGAGCTCAGGTGGTTGTCTCCCTAGGCTCTAACTACTAACAGCAGTGGGAGAGAAGTTTTACAGAGCTTCTTTCCATTGATGACAGGCAGAGCTTAGGTAACTAGCCATAGAAGGCAGCAAACATCTAACAGCTCTGCAGAAGGCCTCCTGGAAAACGGAAAATGCACCATAGCACAACTGCTTGGCAAATTTGGGGGCCTTCTGTGTTGGAGTGACTGCATTGATGGGTAAGGAAAGAGAAACTGATGTCATCTACCTTGACTTCTCTAAGGCCTTTGACACGGTCCCACACAACTTCCTTGTTACTAAATTGGAGAGGGATGGGTTTGAAGGGTGGACTATTCGATGGATAAGGAATTGGTTGGGTGGAGCATCTAAAGAGTTGCAGTGAACGGCTCAGTGTCCAAATGGAGACGAGTAAAAGGGGTGTCCCTCAAAGGTCTGTATTAAGACTGGTACTGTTCAGTATCTTCATTAATGACCTGGACAGAGGGACTGAGTGCACCCACAGCAAGTTTGTGGGTACACCCTCAGCAAGCAGTTGATGTGGTAAAGGGAAGGAATGCCACCCACGGAGACCCTGTCAGGCTTGAATAATTGGGCCTGTGTGAACTTCATGAAGTTCAACGAGGCCAAGTGCAGGGCCCTACACCTGGATCAGGGCAATCGCCAATATCAGTACAGGCTGGGGGAAGAATAGGTTGAGAGCAGTCCCGCTGAGAAGGATCAGGGGATACTGGTGGATGAAAAATGGGACATGTGCTTGTAGCGCAGAAAGCCAGCTGTATCCTGGGCTGCATCAAAAGCAGTGTGGCCAGGAGGTTGAGGGAGGGGATTCTGCTCCTCTACTCTGCTCTTAGGCAGAGGACTTGGAGTACTGTGTCCAGTTCTGGAGCCCTCAGCACAAGACATGGACCTGTTAGAGCAGATGCAGAGGAGGGTTGGCACACTTCTATGGAGAAAGGCAGAGAGAGCTGGAGTTGTTTGGCCTGGAGAAGAAAAGGCTTCAAGAAGACCTCATAGCAGCCTTTTAAGGGGGCTTGTAAGAAAGACAGACTTTTTACCAAGGCCTGTAGTGACAGGACAAATGACAATGGTTTAGGTTGGATATAAGCAAGAAGCTCTTCATGGGGAGGGTGGTGAAGCACTGGATCAGGTTGCCCAGAGAAGCTGTGGATGCCCCATCCCTGAAAGTGTTCAAGGCCAGGCTGAATGAGGCTTTGAGCAACCTGGTCTAGTGGAGGGTGTCCCTGCCCATGGCAGTGGGGTGGGAACTAGATGGTCTTTCAGGTCCCTTCCAACCCAAACCATTCTGTGGTTCTATGATAATTAGGAACTGTGTCCTAGTGAAAGCCCTGTGGTTTGCTTAGGTTTATTTGAAATACCTTTTCTTAGGGGTGGTGGGTGAGAGGGGTGAATGGGAACGACAGCAGGTTGTTGTGTTGCAAAATATGTTGGTTTAATCCTTTTGTGTGAATCATAATCCACATGATATAGCTGGAGTCCAACTGGGAAGGTACTTGCTTTTTCACCCAGTGCTGGAGATGTGTCTTTTCGGAGATCTAAGATGGCATGGAGATTAGAGCAATCCAGCAGCCTTGCTGTTTGATAGCATTTCTGAGGCTTCGCTTAAGATGCAGTATGCGTTTCTTCATCCTGATAGAGATAATGGGTTTTAAGCAATTACACCCAGGCTAATTCCTTTTGATAAGAGCTCTACATTATCTAAAAAAAGAATCCAAGCCGCCTGGGAAAGAACAATGTAAATGCCTCTCTCATGGATGCTTTCATTTGCTCTTCTCTGATGTCTTCAGATGATATGCTGCAGATCTTTCAAGCCATAAAAATCTACCAGCATTTTTTTAGGTAGGGAGTATTGCAGTCGGGGTGGGGAGTAACAGTACTGTTGGCTTGCAAGGTGTGGAGGGAGCCCTGCGTGCTTCTGATGATTCCGGGCTACTGTGGTGATTACAGCTTTGACAGAAGGAATCAATTTTGGTCTCTTTTAAAGGAGCCCTGTACCCCCTCCCTGTGCTGGCTGTCTGGTTGTAAGGTGAGGATGCTTCTGCTGAATAGGGCGATCTAAATTTTGTCATTTGGAAAGAGTAACGAGAGCCTTCCACTTTATTTAACCTATTGTTAACCCTGCAGTGTGTCTGCACTGGAAAGAAGAGTATGATGGTGGTGTGTG
>NW_010237579.1:11656-24099 GCF_000690775.1 Eurypyga helias | reverse complement strand
GTAAGCGACCTCACTTATTTAGATTTTTTTTTTCCTTTTCTTTTTGAGACCAGTAAAGAAACTTCAGCAGTCAGCTGCATTTCTGCTACTTAAAAAATTCCTTTTATTTTGCTTAATCTCTGACTTTTCCTCTCATACAGTGTAAGGTATAAAATTTGATTGCCTTTAAAAAAGAGGGGGACTCTCAAAGCAACATGCTGTTTGTGTAAATGTGCCACTTCTAGGAAAATCATGTTTTGTATATATATTAAAAAAACCCCAAAAAACAGTATTGAAAGGTTTTCAGAGATTGTAGGCATGTTTGTTATAACTTGTTCTTTCTCTCCCAGATAGTCACAGATGACATTCTTGATGTGTAGCTGACCGATGATAATTGGAGCTGGGAAGACAGGCGGGGGAAAGGGGGAAGATGGGAGATAAGGATTATCATCTCCCATGCTGATAGGCTGTGGTGGTCCATCCCCAGGAGAAGAGTCTGTCAGTGTGAGGCATGCTGTCTGTCCCTTCATTTGCCTGCTGGCTAGGGAAAGTCACTGCCTCCCGGCACAGCCTGAAAACGGAGGAGGAGGATTTTTGTGGACATGTCTCTTTGGTGGGACAGAAAAATGCAGATTTCAAGTATATTTCTTGATTTTCAGTAATATGTTTTCATGCATCACAGACACTGTAGCTAAGCAGTGTAGTATAGGAGTCGGGGATTTGGGATTTTGCTAGAAGTAGGAGGCAGTGTGCACAGCTTTAATGGTGAGCAATCTATTGCTTATCTTCCAGTGTGGCACGGAAGGGCTGTCCCCACTCAACCCCCTCACTCACCAGGTGCTGCAGCAAAGTGGTGCCTGGATTGAAAGTAAACGGTGGAGTTCAGGGAGGGAAAATGGTTACCACCATTTGCCAAGTTGGCTGCAGTGGTTTTTTCCTGTCACAAACTGTTGTGAATTTGAATGGGCTGCTGTATTTCCTCCCCAGACATGGTAATGTTTAGTTGGCAAATGAAACAACCTTTTGTTTGGGGAAGCTCTTTTGAGATGAAAGGCATCAGCGAAGTTGTCGCTATGTCTCTCCTGCCTGCCTTGGTTGAGGAGCTGGACTGTGTGTTCTAAGTTGTTCCGATGCACAGGCTCGAGTGCTTCGTTGGAGCCAATTTACTTATTCCTCAGCTCTTACTTTTTTGGCTTTAATTGGCTTCCTACTGCATGTCACATTGCATTTTCCTTTGGCTGGCGGACATAGGGAGTCGACCTCCTTCTTCGGGATGCTAAGAGAACTTGTTTTCTTCTTAGATAGAGCTGTTTAGCGCAAGCAGGCTGGAGGAAGCACCTTGTGTCAGAGTGCCGAAGCAGAAGCGTTTTCTTTGCAATAATACCTTCTCAGCCTTGTTCTTTCATAAATGATACATAGGTGCAAAACCTGTGTGAAGATGAAGCTCCTAGAAGACTTTGCTCATCTATAGCAACAGCCCTAATGCAAGAGGAAATCCTCACCAGCCCTTGAGGAGTTGTGTATCTTGTTGAGAGTTTAAACAGGCTACCTGTTCTGTAGATCCTGCACGATTTTGCCGCCTTGTTTTCGTGGTTATCCTAAAAACGACAGGTTGCTATTTAATGTACTTGGATTGACTTCACAACCAATCAATTCAGTCACTTGCTTTCCTTGTTCTCCTCTTTGAAAGGACTTCATTTAATGACAGCCATGAGATGGTACATCTAGGTGATGGGAAAAATTAAGTGCTTCATGGACCATTCCTAGGGAACAAACACTAGCTTAAAATTGCCTAGGCTATATCTGGGCTGTCTTGCCTCTGTATTATTAATATTGCAGGCCACAGTTTATTATTCTAACTTGAGCCACACTTTGCCTGTGTTCCTGGTGGAGTATTTCATGTGTTCCCTTGGGAGAATCCTCTAATCGAGTGCTTGACAAACAGCCGTGAAGGCTCTGTGGTTGCCTTACTTCTTGGGTGTTTCTGGCCCAACCCTGCAAAAGCAACAGGATTTTTCCTAGTAGTCCACTCACTGGTCTGATGAGCCCAAGGAACAAGTCCTTGGGTTTGTGTGCTGGCCTCCTTACAGGGTCTCCATTACCTTTTGTTTTGGAAAACAGTTTCTTGCAACCTCCTCTGGTGGTCTGGTAACTCTGTGAAAATAAATTTTTGCATTTAGGCAATTAATCATGTGCTGAGGCAGGTTTGATGGTCCGGCACTGCAGTTCACGATACAGAGCCAATTAACGAGTTACTACTAAATACACATCTTTGGTGGTCCCAGTGATACTGAAAAATACTAAACTGTCAAAGTTCTGTTTTTTTCTGTCACTGGTGTATACACTGTTCTGTCCTGCTCCATCTGTTTCTGCAGTTACATGGGATTCAAGTGAATTCTTTAAGAACATGTCACCTTATATTAACAGTGAAATATTAAGTGTCATGAAAAATAAATGTTTCCAACAAATTTACAGAGTTTGAAGCTCTCATATCATGAAAACTGAACTTAGATTCCTCTGGGAAGATGGAGGGGGTGTATGTGAATCACACAGGACATTGCAGGGATAAAATATTCGTAAAAGCTCCTCATTTATCTGCCAGAGTAACACGGAGCTCACCTCTTGCCAAGATCAGTGTCTGTAGCTCTGTGCCTTCTGCTACAGCTACGTGAAAAGTTGATTGCTAGTGCACAGCAGAGAACATAACACCTTGTTTGGTAGCTAGGGATCCTCTTGCTGTTGACTGCTGCAGGAGAAAAGGCAGAACCCTGAATTCCCAGCTTGCTAGATGCTGAGCCTCCCGGGTCACCTAGAGATGCAGCTGGCATTGGAGTGTGCTCTGTGGGCAGGGTAGGAGGGTAAGTTCTTCTCTCATCTGGTGATGCTGCCTCCGTGTGCTCCTGCCTTAGGAGAATCCTCATCTTAGCAGTAAGGAATGTTACTATTTTTGAAGTTGTAACTGTGACAGGCTGTCCGTTACATGTTCTCATGCAGCCTTTCCCAACCGCCTTCCTTCCAGCTTTGTGTTAAACTGGAACTTCTAAGGGCTGGGGGGATAGGCTCTGCTTTACAGCAACAGGGTACAGACTCTGAACGGACCCGCTGAGGAGTCCCCATGCTCCTATCTTTCCCTTTGGCCTGCCCCTTCTCTTATGAAGGTGCTAATCACCCCCTACCTTCACTTAGTGTGAGAGGGTCTTCAGTGACCTGGGAAGAAGAGGAACCGAGCTGTCGGTGCTAATCTCAAACACAAATGTGCAGCCCTTGCCACATTAGTCATGCCTTTGTCACCTCTGGGTCGGATTAGCACAGTGCTCTGCGTGGGTCTGCAGCTGAAGACACATGCAGAACGGGGTTGCCTGCTTGTTTTAATGTCACGGGGGAGTATTTTCTAGGGAGATGTCAGCCTTTGAGGAGTGCCCTCAGTCAGGGTCCTGAGCTGACTTCTCAGGGGGGTCTGCTGGAAACTGGTTTGGCTGTCAGCAGTGCTTTAAGGCTTACCTGCTGCTGTTACCGCTTTCTGTAAGAGGATAAGTTGAAGGATTGAACGAGGCTGCAACTTAAAGACCTAGTGAGGAAATGTGTAGGAGCTGCGCTGCTTGCTTTATTATTTGTTGGTTAATTTTCTGTATAAATGATTTTACTACATGGCGCTTGTCTTTAAGGACATCTGTAAACACATCTGGCTGTGGAACAATATGTTGGCAATGGAGGTTTTCTCTCCAATTCACACGTGAATGGTGCAGAGAAGTCCAGCTTCCTTATTAGGGCTAGTCAATCCCTTGGTCAAGCACCTAATAACTGTCTTCTGGGAGGGATATAAGGGGTAGGAGATTAACCCCAGCCCGCATTACAAATAAGTTTAATGAAGTACTGATGTCGAATGCAGAAGGTCATGGCAATGAGGAAATTGGACTGTTAGGACTGAGCCTGTACACATGAACAGCCTGCAAAGCAAAGAGCATGCTGGGAGCTACATACCGGGGAGGTAAAGACACTGTTAGTCTTTGGTGCAACTGTTTGCGAGTAAAAATATGCTTTTTCTCTTGTAGTTATGTTCAGTTATTTCTCAGTTATCCCAGAGAAATCTTGATTCTTTAACACATCCTTCTCTTGGCTTCTCTGGAGGGGACCAGCTGCACATTGTAACAGGCTCCCCAGTGCCTGGTTTCTCTCCATGAGACTAACTTCTTTGCCCACACCTGGATACCTATTGGCATGATGGTTCTGAGCCAGCGAGTGGGGTCTTAATCTACAACCAGATGACACGGAGTGATAGCTGGTGAAGGCTCAGTATATTAGTGTTTTTGTCACTAGCTGATGGCTTTTCTAATGCGGCTGGTGAATTAGAGCAGTTGTGGGTTGCTGGACTTTGTGTGTTGGGGAGTTGTTTTTTTAAACTTGGCTTTGCCTCTGTGTTATTTTTTGATGCAACTGCTTTTCATGTTGTTACAGCCATCTACTTAGTTTTAGCAAGATCTGTCCTTCAGTGTTCTGCCTTCCCCTGTTCTACCTGCCTGCTAAAATACTTTGCTATGGATCTGGAGCTGGCGGGAAGCAGTAGGCTGTTTATGTTTGGAGACTGAGTTTAGGTAGTACCCTTCTCTTCATGAAAAGATTTCTCTGGTTGGAACTATGAATCAAAGCAGTTTACCCTTTTGGGAAGTAAGAATCTGCCAAAATCCATGTGCAGCTGCTGAGGTTATTCTTTGGGCTACAGGGCCAGGTCAACCAGAAAAGTCTCCTGCTGCATCTTTGCCAGGTCCTCTGGCTAGTTTAAGGGGTTCACACTTTTGCCTGGAGCATAACATACCGCTTTGCCAGCCTTCTGCAGAGAACTGCTGTTGATTTTTTCCTTCTAGTGAGACAGTCCTAGAAAACAGTCTGAATGCTGTGTGTTTCCCCCCTTCTGCTCATGCTCCCATTATCTGGGACTTCCACCAGGGAGGAATTGTGTGCCAGAAACAGGTGTGGTTGCAGAAATCCTTTCAAGCAAACTGTCTGTTGAAATCAGGTCTTTCTTTTAAATCTATTGGGAAGTCAAGGAAGCTCACCTGTGTTAGAGAAGCCATGACCCTTCAGGGCAGAAGTGACTATGCTCATTTTTGGAGAATGTCAACTTGCTATTCTTACTGCCCTGAAGCTAAGGGAGAGTTAGTTTCCTACTTTGAACCCTCTACTGATGTCAGCAGAGGACTTATAAAAATGCCCAATTAGATTATTATCCTCACTGTAGTAATGAAAACCACTTATTAGTGTTTAAGTATCTTACATAGCGTTTGGCTTGCAGTAGAGAAATGGCTACCCATTGGATCTATGGCTAGTTCTCTCTTCCCCTCCTCCTTCCCCCCCCAATCTTCTCTCTCTATTTTGTTACCTAATAGGTTACTAAATAAACAATGAAACAAGATTGCCCACACTAAAAATGGTGTTTCAGGGGCTCTTGCTCCAGTGAGATTAAATGTTAATGGAAAATATTGCTCTTACGAGTTGTAGCTTTCTGCAGAATGGGGTGCCCAACATTATTCTATGTAACGTTTTTTCTTCTATCCTGGTAATTCCTTTGTTAACTGTGTTCCCTCCCTCTTTATTCTCCTACCTAGCTTTCTGCAGAGGGCGTGTTGTGAGGGTGCCCAAAGGTCCTCTTATTCGAGTCACGGGCACGGAGGTGGTGATCCCTTGCAGCGTTAGTGACTACGATGGACCCAGTGAACAGAACTTTGACTGGGAGTTCTCCCGGGAGACTGACTTTGTGCGGATAGTGAGTACCTGGGATCCTACATTCACCTCTGAGGAGTACCAAAAACGCGTGGGCCTCGGGGATATCAAACTGAGACGGAGCAGCAACGATGCTGTGGAACTTGTGATTAGAAACATCCAGCCAACTGACCAAGGGAGATACAAATGTTCCACGCCCAGCACTGATGCCACCGTTCAGGGAAATTACGATGCAGAGGTCCAAGTGAAAGGTATTTCTGAAGAGTGAGGTGTGCTCTAAATTTGTTTTTGATACCGATTATAGACGTACCATTAAGAATGTTGAATTTACATTGTGATTTTTTTTTTTGGTCCTGTTCCTGTTTAGTTCTCCTAAAGCCAAAATTATAAATTGAGAAATATAATAGCAAAGGCAAGTGTGGTGAAGAAGCGAAGAGAGGCTGTTTGCTATAAACACCACTTTTCATTTTTTCTGTCTAGTAAATATGTAAATAAAAAAGGGAAAACTAAGCAGTAGGTTTTCTGAAGATGTCTGTAAATATTTAATGTCCTTAAGCCTCTGGGTAGAGGGGCTAACTTCAGGTAAAAACCACAGCCTGTCTTCTCTTATTTATAGTGTCGTTTAGGGATCTATGTATACAAAGGAGGTAATCTTCCTTTTCCCCTTTAGCATGTTGATACTGCAGTCAATGTCTAGCTTTGCGCTCTCATTTGTTGTTCTTCAGTTACAACTTGACAGACTATTTTTTTTCAAATGTCTTATCTTTTACTCCCATGAAAATCAAGATGGTTCTGGATAGAAATAGTCAGAATGACGATGTTTGTATGAGAAACTAAAGCAAGGGGAAGGATAAATGAATTTGAATGCTTGTCTTGTTTTAAGTGGAGCACTTCCTTTAATGGGTTTTCAGCTGAATTTCCTTGTTCCTGGAATTTATTTATGTGGAAGAAGGAATGATTGGCCGGGTGTTGCTCTCTGGTAGTTTTACTGCCTTGTATCTGAACAGGTCAGTGTGGGTTCTTCTTGCTTCCATTTTATGATGCTCGTGTCTTGGTCTTTTTTTTTCCATAGTGATTTCGGATGGCTTATCAGTCAGTGGTTCAAAAGCACGTTCCTCGACGTCTCTCAGGCTGTCTGAGGGCGACTCCTTCAAGTTGCGCTGCTCAGCAGTTACCACCTCACCAGAGCACACTCACCTGCATGTGACTTGGCAGATCAAAAGTGGATCGACTTGGCGGGACATCCTATCTTTGACTCATGAGGGCAAATTCCAGCCGGGTCCTGGCTATGAAGAGCGCTACCGTAATGGAGATATCCGCTTGGACACAGGAGCGAATGACACGTATCGGTTATCTGTATCCCAGGCCTCGTCGGTGGATGCGGGTGCCTACAGATGTCTTGTGAGTGAGTGGGTGAGAGGGGCAGACAGCTCGTGGCAGAAGATTCAGGAGAAGAGCGTGGAGATAGGAAGTGTGGCGGTCCAGCGGACTGGTGAGTGTTACTGATGGGCTGGGGTCACAGCTCGTAGCTACAAGTGCTGTGGTCAGACTGATACTTTGCGAGCAGGAATTGGGTAAACTGAACTAAATTAGGAACTATTCCAGAAGAACCTGGAGTACTGTTTGGATAACTGGCCTGTTCACATCTGAGTTGATATCAAATGCTTGGCATAACTTTTCTAGCTTTTATTTTGTAGAGAGGGGGAGATGGTGACATGGAAGGATTGACTGGAACTTCTTAGATGCCTACACCTAGATTTTATCTAATCCTTAGTTCACTTCAGATTGCTTCTAGTTTTTATTTCTTAAATAAACATCGTATTTAACCTCTGAGCACCCCATAACTTCCTTCTGCTCTCTCATTAACATAGAGCTGTCCCATAACACTGAAGAGCTGCACTCCCCTGTAAAAGAGGCTTGTGATTCAGTGACAGATGTGAAGCTTTTCTGTGTGTTACTTATTTTAATAAAATAGAAAGATCAAGAGAAAGGAAGAAATCACTCGATAATTTAACAGGACAAATTATCCAGTGATTTTTATCACTGACACTGGATCACTGGTCTTATTGCTCCACCATGTTGGCAGGGGTCTAGGACAGTAATGGTTCTGTTAAACCCATAAATTCATGCTTGACTAAGGGGACAGAAACCTGTCTAGTGCTGTGGATATCCAGATATCCCTGCCCATTTAGATTTCAGGAGTAGATGCACTAAGCACTTAATTGCATTAGCATTACCACTGCTAGTTGGAGGAGGGAAAGCTGGGGGGTGACACATCTTGTCACTCTGTAGGTAGAAAAACAGGCAATGATGGTCTCTCAGAAATGTGAGATTATGATGATATTTTAGAATTGTTCAGACAGTAAGGGTATCTTTTCATTTTTGTAATCCTTTAATCACTGTAGGGAGAGCACAGAACTGCTGTTTTTGTTGGCTAGCTCATTTGGATGTAGTTTTAGTATCCTGGTGGTACTTAGCTTGTGAAATTTGACAGGATCAATCTGCCCCTGCTTTTTCAGGGTGTCTGTTACACAGTAAAGCTTGCAGGTGCTCTCTGCTGAGGCAGGGCTTGCTTAATTAAGAGCTGTAATTCTCTAGTTTTGGAGAATTGGGTTTAAGTAGGTGGGGTCGAAAACAGAGTGAGAATGGCCAGGAACAGTAGTAATGCAGTTTTTTCATGTGGCTTGTGTGCAGTTTTGTGGGTATTTTTTTTTTCCCCTTAATTTTAAGCTCAGCCACTGGCAGCTGTGGCATTTTTTCAGGGTCATGAAGGCTTTTTTAAAAGTTGTGCTAAACAGGACAGTTTATTCTCCAGCAAAATATTGTAGAATTTTTTTACCCACACATCCTGTAGTAGGACTTGAAGTGCATCTTGTGCTGACATCTGAAACCTCTGCACTTGCGTACTAAAGTGAGCTTGTGTTGTAAATGGTGTGCCTGGTTGCTGCACTTCCCTCATTCTTTTCTGCTGTAAACTGTGGGGTTGAATTTGTAGAAACAAATTAAAAAAAAAAAATCTAATCAAAGTCGTCGCACACAGGTTACTTATGTAACAGTATAGGTTTTTTTCTGTTCCTCTTACATCTACTTGCCCATTATTTTCATCTCCTAAAATCATGGTACCTTTGGGCCTGACTTTGTTCTCTTATGTCTTTTTTTATTTTTTTATTTTATTTTTTTTTAAATAGAGACTTGCGCAACAGCTCTGTAACCCTAAGTGAGGCCTTCATATACATCTGTAACCAAAAAGGGACCACTGAGAATACACACATGGATAAACTCTTAGGGTCCCTCTGAATGCCCGTCACTACTTCATGAAGACAGAAGTGTTCTTCGGAGAAATGCTGCACTTAAACTTGCAGATCAGTCTTACTTTATATTCTGGTATTCATCTGTTAAATTAACTAGGCTTTCCTACTGGTTCCAGTCCCATGATAAGACAGGGAGGGAAGTCCCAGTGACATACTCACTGGACAGTGGAGTTCGCTTTACGACTCCGATGGGGCTTGCTACCCTCTGTTCAGTTGGAGTGCTCTGTGCTGTCAGGTTGGGTGAGTGGTGAGATAGGAGTATTGCTTGAGCTTATTGGCAAGAGTTGTGGCTGCTCAGTTTGGCTCTGGCCTTCATATGTTGTCTGTCCTAGGAAGCTTTTACACGCGGGTACCTATTATGTAGTAGAACATGGTTTTATATAGAAGTCCCTAATTTGCAGCAGAGACACTGCTGCCTGTTTAAGGCAGGAATCTATTCTTGCTTGTGGTCTGGGTTGTAGATCAGCTGAGAAGAGCCACTGCTATAGCAGCCCTGTCTGCTGGCCCCATTTGAGACTTTAAGAGTAGCTGTGTTACGCACTGTGGACATGGTGCTGCGCTCATCCAGACCTAATCTTCAGTCAATGCAAAATGAAGGAAGGAGCAAGTGAAGACAGGTGGTGGCCAGGTAACTTGGTGAATGATTTGCACAGGGATTTACAAGCACACACACAGAGCATTCCCTGTTCACCTCTCACCAGTAACTAAGGTCAGCTTTTCTACTCTTGGTCCTGACACTTTCATCCCACGTCTGTCCTTTAGCAAAGCTACGGCCAGCCTGGTAACTGACAGAAGGCAGAAGGTCCCGTTTGAATGCTGGCTGTGACCATGTGTGCTATATATATTAAAAATATTCACTGGCCAGTGGAAGAGCTGGTTAAATATCTTTTAAATGGCTGATGGCATAGCTTTGAAGTTCCCAGTGTATGTTGGTCAGGGCAGTAAGTGGAGGAGGAATCAGCAGTATAAGGAGTTATTGCTGCCTTCAGTTTGCTTCCTTTTGATGTTTCTGCCGCACACCTGAGGTCAGTCAGGACTTCCACATGTGGCTGTGGCTGCTTCTCATCTGAATTTTTTCTGCTAGAGAGCTCAAAGCCATTTCACTGGAAACCAATTCAAGTTCTAATTTGGTTCCTAGTGATCTCAGTGGACACTTTCTGCTCTGAGGGAGAGTCCCAAAGCACCTTGACCCGCCTGTGAGAACAGAAAATCCTGCACATGTCACCTTTGCACAGCAGGAAAACATGTGGTCTGTGACTGGGACAAAGCCTTCATGGACCAGTTGCTGCTGAGTTATAAAAACCATGTTCTCCTTCCCTTGCTCTCCCCACCCTCATCCTGCATTGCTTGACTGATAATGTGTACTTCCCTTGTAATAGATCATGCAGCTCAATATCCAACAGGCATTTGAAGGTAGGGCTACTGAGCTACTTCAGAAGCTTCTGTAATAGGACGTGAAGTCCTGGATAACTTAGAGTGGACTCTTAAAAGATAAATACATTTCCTTTTTTTTTTTTGTTTGAATTTTTGTCTCTTCATTTCTAAGCTCTAGATGTGATCATCTCCACGAGCAACATGTCTGTGACTGAAAGAGACTCCCTGGATCTTACATGCAACATCACAACAGACAGGAGTGGTATTTTCCAAGCGGAGGTGACATGGTATTTTTCTGCCTCACCTGATGATACCTTGTCAGATGCTCAGGTTTTGCTGAGCATGGACCGCGATTCTGTCGTCAGTGACTCGACTCTCATCAGCCTAAGCCATGTAGATAGGAACTCCTACCGCCTGTTGGTACGTGACATGGATGTGGAAGACTCTGGCTACTACTTCTGCCAAGCAGCTGTCTGGGTACCACTGCACAACGGGAGCTGGCAAAAGGTGGTGGAGAGGACATCTACACCGGTCAGTGTGGTGGTGGCAGCATTAGGTGAGTGATTCTGCTTTCAGACTTCATGGGCAATGTATCACTCATTCCTTGGCCCCATCAGAAAAGGGAGAGGACCTTACAGAATCTCTTCTGCACAAGTTTCTTTAATTTGTATCTATTATCTATGTAGGGTATTTCTCGCTCACATGTAAAAATACTGATCTACCCTATGGGGTTTTGGCTTTGCACATTACAGGGTTTTAGGATCTCTTCCAGCATGTACCATCCATATGCTCCACTTTTCAGGTGTCACTGAACAGCCTGCAACTGGGAAATAGAAGTTAAAAGCTTGCCTTGTTTCCCAGCGGCTGAAGTTGCCCCTGTTGTCATGTTGTCCCCTTTTACCTCTCTTGTACCATTAGCAGGGCTCTGATCCAGTAGCAAACGTTCTCTGAGCTCTGAACACAGTGATATCAGACGCTTCCCCTGCTTTTTGAGTTATACACCATAAAAATTATTTATAATAGAAACTTCATAATGAGCTCTAATAGCTTTCAAAATTGTTGGGTTTTTGTTTTGTTATAATCACTAGGGAGACACCACATTCTACTGATGGATTTGGACTGGAACATGACTTTATACTGTCTTATTCTCCTCTCTCAACACACGAGTCCATTTTACGAGACTGTGTCACATAGCTCTTGAGTGGTGTGACTGAGAGAGGCTTGGCTTGTGACTAACAGTGCTAGCAGTGTTGATTAGCGTAGTGGCCACTAAGACAGATTTTCCTGCAGTATTTAACATCCCACTCAGTGTGGTGCATTTTTCATCATTCAACCAATAGATATGAGTGTTTTTTTAGCCTTTTGGACAAGCAAAGGATTATTTGTGCACTTGAAGTTATGGCTTCTGTACACTACTTCAGCATTTCTGCAGCGAGTTCTTTTAATTCACCAGTGGGGGGAAATAATCTACTTAAACAGATACTTATGATCACATTATTCTTTCCTTCTTTTATCCCCCAGTTGTTCTCGGTGGTTTTCCCTTCTTACAGCTCTAGTACTGTCAGTGTCCATGTTAGGTTTTTTTTTTTTGGCAAGGGTCTGGTTAGAAGCAGCTGTGTTAAACAGTTGTGCATTTTCTTGGCTGAATGAGAAACAGAAGCTGTAGGTGAGAGATTCAACAGGCTTACCTGATCTACCTGGCCTGCAAAAGCAGGCTGACAGTATTTTTTCCCTACACCTTTCCCAAGACAAATCCGGTTTGGAGATCCACTGTCTCGTATGCATGCTGCAGATTGTAAAGCTTTTGCTTTACATTATCCCAGCTGAGCTCTTAAGCTTTGGAGATCTCCCTTTATGCAAATATCCTTATAAGTGAAGTTACTTGGGAGAAAAACTAAAAATGAAACTCCAGCAAAACTTAGGATAGGTCTAGATATGTCAGCCTATCCATCCTGTCTCCTAGTTTAATCTTTGGGAGGGAACAGCTTCAGTTTAGAAGCAATGACACTCTGGGTGGTGTCACAGGATGCTGTAGGTAAGGTGTCTGAATCTGCTAAAATT
>NW_010237579.1:6300-11631 GCF_000690775.1 Eurypyga helias | reverse complement strand
AGGAATGAACCTGGGTGTGAGCTGGGGGAGAACTGGCAGAGCTCTGGTACTTGATGTTTGTTCCCAGCTTTGACCAGATGCAAGTATCCAGGCCTAAACCCTCTCAATGTACCCACTCAGAGTCTCTTGTCATCGCAAACTGGTGGTACTGTCCAATTACAAAGGCAGAGCTCCTCCAACATAAAAGTGCTGAATGAGGCCAGCATATAGAGAGCCCACTCTGAAGCCTGTTTCTCAGGCATAAATAGCTGTGTCACAAGGTTAAATCCCAGCCACAATGACTTCAAATTTTGCATTTTAGCATTGTACAGAGCAGTTGAGCCGTGGCCGTTGCCAAGTATACTTGTAATGTGGGCCAGAAGTGCGCAGGTGATGAATGTCTTCGTTTCCTCCTTCAGCCGCTCAAATTGCACATTCGACTCGTGAGTGTTCCCTCCTTCCCCCACGTGTGGGTGCGCATACATGCGGGTGCAGGTGCATCACATGTACTCTGTCGTGGTGCCCGCACCTGTAGGACTATTCCTTACTCTTTTCATTCCAATTTGGTGTTATTTGAGAACGGGAGGGAATAAAATCTGCTCTTCTGCAGATGTGTGGTTGTGAGGGCAAGGGAAAGTAGAATAAATTTTCAGCATTTGGGGTTTTCAACTGCATCCAGGATTCACCAACTCCTCCTCCTTAATGGAAGTTAAGAGCTGCTGGAGTATTAAGTCATTGAACTGTCAGTGAGGCTGTTCTTTGACAGCTGACAGAGTGGAGGAATGAGATTTATCCAGCCGGCCTTTTATTCTTTCTAAATCCTCTGTTTGAGTGTCTGTCAGGGTGAAGGGCCTATCTGGGGTGGTGCTGTCAAAGCCAAAACTCTCCTCTTAGCGATCCTTCCCCTGCCTGCAAATAAACCAAACCTGAAGTGATTTTTGAAGAAGTCAAGTTTCTTGCAGCTTTTTCCTTCTTGTGTTCCTGTCTAGAGAAGAGTTTCTGCTCTCATAGTCTTTGTTGCTGTGAAAACATGAATTGGTCTTGAACACCGCTTTTTCTGGGGGGGAAAGGGGTGGCAAGGGGGAATAATGAGAACATTGCAGAGCGTGAGCAATATATCATGAGGCCCTGGAGAAGGCTGGTCTTTTGTGAATGAAATGGGGAGAGTAGTGTAGCTGTAGGATCTCTGGAGTCTTACATCAAAAGTGGGATTGGGTCACTATTCTTCATCTGTGCCCTGGCTGCAGCAGAGGAATTCTATGCATTTTAATTTTGCCCGATGCCGAAAGCGTGCAGAAATCCGCACTTACGTTCACTGGTAGTAAGTACTACGGACTTACGTAAACAGTACTTTATGCTTGTGTGTTACCTAATGCTGCAGAAACTCACTGTCAGCACCACTAGATACTCCAGTGCCTGGTGTGTATTGGTGCCCTTGTTCTGGCTAGATGCAAGGACACCGCACGTGTAACGCTTAATGGTGGGAGATCTTTCCCGCGAGCTAACATAGCCACAGCCAGCCTGCTTGATACAATTGTTCTTATCCTTTGCATCTGAAGCCCAAAAGTGCATGTGCACACCCGGTTTGCGCAGCAGTTATATTAAGATGCTTTATTATCTTGGCTCGCTGTTGAGCTAAGCCTACGTTTTAGCCTTGGATTGCTTTCTCTGTCCCAATTATAGCTTCGGTTAATTGTTTCTAGGAGGGCAAAAAGCCAAATAAAACATAAAGCAAGAAATAAATATAAAGCGCTGAATACACTAATGATGCAAAAGCCGTGTGATGAGCATTGGCCGAACAGTTGGAAAGCTAGTCTTTTGTCTGAATTATAGTAGACAGCAAGACAGAAAAATATTCTAACACTAGTAAATAAATATGTATTTCCTTTGTGGTATGAGGTTCTTGCTGTAATCTTTTTCCTTTACTATCTCTGTAGTCTCAGAGAAAATAGTCATGCGGGTGCCTTATCACTTTTAAGCTTTGGACAGCCAGCTATTTCAGATTTAAATACAACAGCCCCATTCTTAACCCATGAGTTTCAGGCTCTCCTTTTCAAGCTTGAGGTAGTCCAGCCTCTCATAGCTCTGTTCAGACTGGGAAACTCTTCTGATCTTTGACAACTTACACAGTATTTATTGTGCTGCCTGCTGAAATTTAGTGTGCCCTGCTAGCGCTGCTGCCTGGGGCCAGTGCTGATGGTGGTGGTACCCATGCCCCCTGGCTTGCTGTGTGGGTGGGTAAGCTGTTTGGGTTTTGGGTGGTTTTTTAACATTCCTAAACCACATTGTAAAGACATGATGGGATGGTTAAGTGGAAAAGAAGGCATTTCAGGGTGAGAAATGCCCTCTTATCCTGGAGAGAACCTGGGAAAATATGGTGGACTGACCAGCGACAAAGCTGGAGAATAACCAGTCTCCTGTTGGTGCACGCTGCCCCAGGCATTTGAATGGGTGCAAAAGGTGACTGGCTGGGCTGAAACTGAACCCACCTGGTGGGTTCTTGGAGTCAGGCCTAAAGGAAGGAATGGTTTTGCTCAACAAGAGCTTAGTCCTGATTTTTCCGAGATGACTAGACATAGGAGGCAAAGGGCCTTGTTTGGAAATACAGGGCTAGGGGTACTTCTGTCAGAGTGGTGCAAGTCTGAGAGCTGTAGTCCAAGTTCCTAGTCCCCAGGTCTTGTAATAAAAAGGTATATTCTGGCACTTGGCTTCTAGCTCAGGTGCTTTTGCAGACTGGATGTTAGAAGTTAGCAGTATCTCTTAATAAGCTCTGGCCCTTTCTCCCTTCTGGCTGTAGCTTCTCACCTCTTTCTTCTGGGTTTCCTCTCCTGCAGAGCCAGACTATGAAGTGTTTCTAAATGCCTCTAAAACACCCAAGTTTTCAGATGACCCCACCGAGCTCAACTGCAGGATCACAAACGCACAGGACACCAAAGCAAACATCCGCTTCGCAGTTTCCTGGTACTACAGGCAGCGCCTGCGCAGCGACGATGTGGTGACAGAGGAACTCCTGGCCACGATGGATGCAGACTGGACTCTGCTGCTTGGGGACAGGAGCAGAGAGCGGACTCAGAATGGGGAAATAATCTTCTCCAAAAAGGCTGCTGACACCTTCAGTTTACGAATCCAATGGACTTCAGAAAGTGACAGAGGGGATTATTTCTGTGTCATCTCTGCATGGAGTAGGCACCGCAACAACAGCTGGGTAAAGAGCAAAGATGTGACTTCTGCATCTGTCGGCATTTTCTGGGCTACACAAGGTATGAACCTCGCACTTATTTACTGAAAGACCTGGATAGCTGATATAGTTTTCTCTTGAGTAGGCACATCAGCAAGAAGGCCTGCTAATGGGCTTTGGAAATGGCATTCTGTGTTACAAAGAGGAAAGAACACTATTACCTTGTGTAAAGATCCCTTATTTGTGGAGGGTAGTAGCTATTTAACAGCACTCACCAGTTTTATGCAATAGTTTGGAGTGGAAGTGCAAAGCAGAGATACGTCAGTCAAACTGTGCTGAGACTTCCAGGGGCTGGGCTGTCATTGTGGCAGGGGTGGCATCCAGCAGTGATGCTGGGGTCGTTGCCCCCTTTCATGATGCACAGTATTTTGGTCTCAAGGATGCATCTTGCTGCTAACAACTGTGTTGTCCTGAGGTGAAAAGAGGAATGTCACTCACTTTAAGTCTTTGTCTGCCAGTTTGAGAGGTTTTTCTTCTCTCTTTCCTGCAAGCCCATGTTTACAAGACACTTTTGAGGAAGTTCATGGGCATAGTAGTACCAGAGTATCGAAAATAAATGAGTGGAAGAACAAAATAATTCTGTGATTTGCTTGGATCTGGGCCCTTTCTAGGCAGAACTGAACTAGCTCTGTTCAGTATTTAAACTGACTCTGGGAGCATTTCTTGGAAGTTAAATAGTTACCTGAATTACTTAACACTGGTTTAAAATGGGTGTATGTACCTTGGATGTCTTCTAGAGTGATACTGTTTTGGCTTAGATGTGAGGTCATGCAAGAGGGTCTGTTGGATAGGGACAGAAGGAATAGGATAACCTAGAATGTAATGTCTTTGGCAAAACACTGTGCTTAGCTAAGCTGAATTTATCCTGACAGATTTGTTTAACAGCCTAGCTCAGGCAGCCACAGGTGGAGAACCATATTTCAGAGACAAATAGTTAGAAATTAGTTTAAAGTTGTTTAGGGATAATCCCTAAACAGCTAATTGGAGAGCTGCTGCTGTGATTGTGCTTCAGCGGAGAAAGAAATGGTGGGCTCTCTGCTCAGTACTCTGTCCCCAGACCAAGCATGGTCCTCAAAGGTAATTTTTTTTTTTTCACTGAAGCTGGCTTCTCCAGCTGGAATGAGAGATCTCAGTGCTGAATGCTGGTCACAATTGTTTCTGTTGGTATGCCACAACACGGAATGTGTGTATGTACACGCACACGTGATGGATCATCGCCTTTGGAGCAGCTAGAGAGACCAGCTGGAGTTGAAAAGTCTCAGCCTGTGTTGACATTTCTGAGGGAAAACAAACCGTGACAGGTGTGAACATTCCCTTGTTTCTGGTTTTATTCCAAAAGCTCTGCTAATTTTGCAACACAAATGTAAATGTTATAGTCCCCATGCTGAAAAGTACATTTTGTTGGTAAATCTTGGAGTTTTGGGGGGTTTATGATGTGAAAGTGAGCTCTCACACAAACACCTTCTCCTCCTGAATAGGTGTTTTGTATATATAGGTTTGATTTTTTTTTCCCCCCTTCTTCCTTTCCACCCCTCATGCACACACCCTCCCTGCCTTCCCTCCCCCAACTCTTCCAGCAGTCTAGCCCCAGATGCCTTTCTCTGCGTGCCCTTTCCCTGCCATATCCTGTCCGTGTGAGCTCCAGACTCTGCTGTGAGCCCAGCGTAGCCAGCAACTACTAAGGAGTTAATCTGCTGCTGCCTTTGCGCTCTGACTGTTGTTTTGACAAGAATCTCTGGTGATTTGAGTCCCTAACTGCTCCCAGTGCTTATAAAATCCAGCAGCCAGGCTCCCACGTGTTTGCCTAAGGAGAGAACAGATATTTGCCTCTTCCTTGGAGGACTTGTGCCTACACAGGAGCTTTTCTTCCAACTATTTCATTACTTGCGTCGTCTGTGTTAACTTCTCAGCGGTGATTGGAGAGGAGGACTTTGGAGAAATCCCACTTTGGAAAAGGTTGCTCTGAGTTTCTGAGAAAGGAGAAATGGTTTTTTGTTGTGTCTGGGGGTGATGTCAGCACAGAGGGGTATTCAGGATAAGGAAGCCTTTGCTTGACATGTAAACATCATGCGGAGTTGTCAAAGACCTTTTTGTGTGTGTTGTATAAGTGGTAT
>NW_010237579.1:0-6282 GCF_000690775.1 Eurypyga helias | reverse complement strand
TCCCTATTTTGTTCTGTTGGGACCAAAAATGCTTACATGTCTTTCTGCTTACTCAGCTCTGCAAATGCCGCCAATCGCTGTCATAGATCACCCTTGTTTTTGACATGGCCTGCCTGATTTGTTTCTTCCACCCCTGCCAAGGTGACAAAGAAAACATCCTTGTCTCACCTCAAAAATGAAAAACATCAATTATATTGTTGTTTTGCTTATTTAGAGTACAGATTCCAATTAGTAAAAAGGGGATTTAAGGAAGTGAGGAAACTTTTTTTTTTTGACTGGCTCTGTCTGTATAGATGATTTTCAACCCAGAAAAAAAGGTTGGTAGTTTAAAATCTTTTAATTAATTCGTTTGAGTGTGAGTCCTGCCTATATTTGAAACACAGTTGCTGTTTGCAGTGGAATGCAGAATTGATGCTTGTTTCTTAAACCAGTGTTATCAGGTTTGGATCTGCGTGGAATCCTTTGCAAAGGAGAACATTATCTCTTAATTGAAATTCCAAATCCCAAAGGTACTATTATTTGGGGCTTTGCTAATACTTCTGTCTTTAATTTACAAAATACTTGTATTTAACATAATTTAACTTGTCTTAAATGCTTGCCCAGGCCCTCCCATCACATATAATTGGGAGCAAGGACATCTTAATCTTTCAGAAATTCCATGAATAGAGAGCCAGGTGATATTTCTACCCCTCCCTCCCCTCCCCCTTGTCTGTACCATTGCTGGTGTATAATAGATACTGCATGGTACAGACATGCAGTTCCTCCTGAGCAAAGAAATTCCTATATCCATGGCACCAAGCTGCCGGGGGTGCCTGCCAGTTTGGCTGTAGGGACCGGAAAGTGCATGAAGTTGGGTGTACAAGCGCCAGTCAGGGGGGCTGGGCTCCCCACGGCTGCGTGAGGGTGACATGTTGGTGCTCTGTGCTTGGCAGGGGAGCAGGCCAGTGAGGGTGGTCTGGTGTGTGCGCAGCAGCGGGGAGAGCCGTTGCGTCGTGTGTATGCGTATCGGGCTGCGGTGCGTGCCTGCTGAGGCTTCCGAGCTCTTGGTATCCGAGCTGCTGGGGCTGAAATTGTACCTCAGGGTGCTGTGTAGTCTCCTTCTACAGGCAAAGCTGTCATTACTTAAGTGTCTGTTGATTCCCTGTGCTTGCCATCTAGCTAGTGCACTGGGGGATGGAGAAGCCTTACGACTATTGAGATGGTGTTACTTGGGGATGCTGAGGAGATGTTGTGCTCAGAGCCTACTGTTAGCCATGGCCATTGTGCTGCTTTTCTGACTGGAGTCAGTGGTGTGCAGGGGAAGGTGTTGGCTGTTTCTTAATGTCTGTGTGCCCTTGTAGCCATTAGTCTTCTCCAGCAATTTGACTGCCTTAGATTAGGTGAAAACTCTTTCTGGTTACTGCCCTGAAGTACTCTAACGTGAGCATGCACTGTGTGGGAGAGAGACGGAGAATTATAGTGTGGCTTAACCACTTGGAGTGGCCAAGGATGGAAGGCAGAGGCACGCACTGCCAGGCTCCAAAGTTCAGTTTACTACTCAAATTTTATCTGAATCCTTTGGCTAGGGTTTCTTCTGCTGCTAGCCCGCTGTCTGGGCGCAGCGCTCAAACTGGTTCTAAGCTTTGGGTATGGTTTCCTTGGGGTCTCTTCCGCTACCGCTTTCCAACATAAGCTGCCAATTGCAGCCGTGTGTGGCTGACCAGGGTGTGTATTACCAGGTTTGCATTCGGGGAGCTTTACAAGGAAGTGAGACTCTGCCTGGGATTGCAGGGGTGAGTGTGGAGGGGCAAGCGTGCAGGGTACAGACGTTGCCTCCTTGGTAATTCCAGGAAGATTAAAAATAAGATCTTAGGATGCAGTTCTTAAAAGAAAATCTTTGACCTCCCTGGCCCATCTTATGCTATAAGATCTGATGAGTGGTTTCTGTTAACATAGGAAACATGAAGAAATTCTCCTTTTCCACTTAACTTTTCTTGCAGATTACTGTTATTTCTAACCTAAGTGCCAAATCTTGAGTTTCTCATCTTTCCCATAATGTGCACTGCTACATGCAGAGAGACAACTACATGCTTTTCTATGTGGGGGTGATGGAGTGCTAATTACATTTTGTCTGCAGCTGCTGAAGGAGAACAATTTTGGCACAGAAGCATGCTGTATAAGAATGGTGATCCTAGTTTTTCTAGTTGGTAGCATATGGGGCTTTTTTTTGTTGTTTTACTTTACTACATACACAGGTTTCACTATTATTGCAGATTCAGAAATGTTATTGTTGGTGGGGTTTTTTTGTTTGTTTTTTTTTTTTTTTACTTTATTGCAACAAGAAACATTCAGGACCTGTATATACTGGATTTTGTGTCCACTTCTCTGTTCTGGCATGCATTTCTTATGGCCTTTCGTAAGAGAAGGTGCCTCTGCCTTTGGTATTCATCCAACCTGACGAATTTTGGGTTTTGAAAAGTGGAAGTATCCTTTGGAAGGACTTCCATAAGAATATGTCTGCCTGTTCTGCTCAGTATCTGAATTTCTAACACTTTTAAATTCTATCACTGTTTTCCAGCTGCATCTCTAGACCTTGTATGTTCTCTTCCACAAACTACAGATATTATTTCTGCTGCTGTCTCATGCTACCACCATTCCTTTCTGCTTTTCTTTAACAAAAATAATTGGTAAAAGCAGTATTTTCTGTTGCCCTGAAATGGAAGGTCAAGGAGGGATGCCTAGGAACAGTTTGCTCTGTCCTTACTTGGGGCAAGACACTCTGCTGTGTACTGCTGCCTGGCCTGTGGCTCAGAATAGCTGTGGGCAGGCATTGGGAGCCCCGATAGTAGGGAGAGTCGTCTCTGCTCGGCTACATCTGTACTGCTCTGAACATGTGAAGGTATTTGTCTTTGAGGACGTGTAGGAGAGACCAAGTGCAAGATTTCTGGTGTCTAGGACTCAGACCTCTGACCTGAAGATCAACAGCACAAAGAACATGTGTATCAGGAGGGATTTTTGCCCAGAGCCTCCTCACAAGGCCTAGCAAGCAGCCAAATGTGGCAGAGAAGTATGGCTAGCTGCTTGTGCTTCTGCTTTTGGGGCAAAAATATAATTGTCTACTAGATCCCCAAAATGTGCTGCAAGCTGGTCTGTGCTGGGCTCTCACATGCTGCGACCTTATGAAGAGGGTGATAGCAGAACCTTATGGACACAAAATGAGGAAAAAATGGATCTGAAGTCTAGAATCTGATATGTGATGGGTTCTCACATAAGGGAGTAGAGAGCATCTCTGTGTGTAAAATCAATTGGGATTGCACCCCGAGCGCCTAAATGGGAAACTCTTGTATTCCTACTTGCTTAGCGGGTGGAAGGGGGGGTGGAGGGATGGTGTGGAGTGTCAAGCAATTCTGTGCTCAGCTGGACCACTAGAAGCAGCTCAGCCTTCCCCGCTCCTGCTGTTTCTTTATATAGCTTTGTACTGTGATCTGCTTTATACAGCACTGATTTAAAGTTGTCATACCGGGTTTCTCATCTTGTGGGCTGTGTTTACTCATTGTGAAAACTGCTGCTTGAAGGCAAAACACTGCAAAATGTAATCTTGACAAGTATCTTGTTGCTCTTGTGGGGAGAGCATAAATATTACTACATTTGGTTCAGTTTTGGGGATTGTGTAACAATCTCACCATTGCTTGTCTCCCTTTTCCTGAGAGGTTTGACCTTGCATAGAAGATGGCTCCCTAGTTCGGGGTTTTTAAAATGTTTTTTATAAGGGAAGGAGGCGAAGGGTGAGTATGCTGTAGCGAAGGAAGTCCAGAAAGTCAGGATGGCTGAGTTCTTGCAATGCTGCTACTTTGGGAAGTGGATTTAAGATGTTTGTTGTGTCCCAGCACCCTTTCCTTAGGAAGAACATGAGTAGGTGGGATGTCTCTTCATCACAGTGCCAGCAAGCTAGCAACTCCCTTTCCTTTTATCTAGTTCTGATTTCAGTCACTCCTCATTTTCTCATTTTCTTATTGTGAGCTTTTATTTTTTTGTGTCTTGGGGCTGCGCTCCTGGATGTATAATTTTCCCAAACCCTGTAATTAAAGGATTCTTGGGATTGAGGAGCTGGCAGACCTGGAGAATGCAGAATAAAGAGAAGAAACTGAGCAGTAAGTGTAGCTGGCGTTCTTGATGCCAAATGGGCTGTTGGGAAATGTCAAGGCTTCTAGTGGGCTTGTACTCAGGTGAGTGCGTGAGAAGCAAGGGAATGCACATGAAGGCAGAGGTTTCAGCTGAATGTGTCTGCATAGCTGTTAGGCAGATTTTTGAGGGAAATAAAAAGCTATGCTAAGTGCTGCTGATTCAGTTAGTGGCAGCTTTTGTCACTAGTCATGGGTACTTCAACAGTGCCCTTGTAACCTGTGGCTGAGAGTGCTCTTCCAGATCCAGTGTGAAACTGGGACTCTGAGTCTTGCCTGACTAATATTTTTACTACGGAATCAAAAGTCCTGAAGGTCCTGTCACACTATGACCTGCATTTTGCATTATCTGCTCAGTATTTTTGTTTGTTTGAACATCTTGACCCCAACTGTTGTGTACTGGTGTGTGCGTGCTGTTGAGCAGTGTTCTGGGATGTCCATATGTGTTTAGATAAATGTGCTGGGATTTGTCTCTCCAGAAAGAAGTACTTTGCTTATTTGTAGTAATCTAGATTGAAAGGTGCTGCAGAAATATCTGCACCTATTCATTAACCCCTCTCTTGCTTCTTATTTCCTTCCCTCTTCAGATTACACGCTTACAGTGGAGGCGGTGAAATTGAAGCCATTCTTTGTCGCGGGCCACACCTTTGAGATGACATGCAAAGTGTCTTCAAAAAACATCAAGACGCCACGCTATTCTGTCCTCATTACAGCTGAGAAGCCACTAGCGGATCAGTCCAATCCCAATGGAACCACTCGCATAATCTCCTTGAACCAGGATTCAGTAGTGCGGCTGGAAGACTGGACGGATCAGACCCGTGTGGACGGTGTGGTGCTGGAGAAGGTCCAGGAGAATGAGTTCCGTTACAGGATGTACCAGACCCAGATTTCTGATGCTGGGCTGTATCGCTGTGTGGTGACTGCCTGGTCTCCAGGTGGTGGTGGCATGTGGCGAGAAGCAGTGAACGGTTTATCCAACCCTATCCAGATAGCCTTCCAGACGTCAGGTTGGTATAGAATCTGGCAGCTCTGTCTCTAAACCCAGTGGTTTCTCTGTCTCTGGGAAATACCAACTTTTTGGAACATGGAAGGGATCTCCAAATGGTATGATGGCTGAGAGATTTGCTTGTCTCCTTTGGTGGTGCTTGTGCCCTTTGTGCTATGGGTTGCTTACAGAAAGATGTTTAATGAATTTGCTGTAATCATAACCCCTGGGTTTTTCTTTACTAATGCAGCTTTTATGGTCCTGCAGGCTCGGAGCTGGTTCTCAATATGGAATAACTGCTGTGACATTTGCCAGCTTTATCACTGGATTCCTGTTAGGTAGTGGCTGCTCTGGAAGAACATTAATATAAACTCGATTTCTGTTCCAAACCAGACTCGATTAGCATATCATTAAATTGCCTGAGCACACTTTCCTGTTGATGTAATTACAGAAAATGGTCAGGTCAAGGCAATGATAACATTTCAGCCATCTCGGCACATGTATCCTGCCACTGGAAGACCTTAGAGGCCCCTTGTGGCTGGACTACAAAGCTCCACAAATAGGGATGAATTTCAGTATCAGAAGTGTACCCTGTTGCTCTCATCCTTGCTGAAACCCTCACCTTCAGCTCAAACATAGCCTGCCTGTTGAGATTTTTTTGAGAGAAGCGTGCCAGTCCTTGTATATTGTTGGGGGGATGGAGAGGGGAACAAGGTTGGTTTGGATCGTCTGAGATGCACGTTAACACTGTGCATCTATTCCTATCACGCTGTGTGGGTGGGAAGCAACTGGGAGTTGTTTCTAAATGGTGGTGCACTTATGAGAGAGGTGCTCATGTCATGATTTGATAAACTAAGCTGATGACTAGAGTGGTTTTGAAGAGCTCTTGGCGTAGCCCAAAGGTGCATTGTATCTTGGAACTTTCTAGCGAGCTGCTGTATCTTAGACCTTCTGCACTCCCCTGCTCCTATTCACAAACACAGCTTGGGAGGAGGTCTCTCCTCACATCTCTTGCTCTTCATGTGAGTTATTCTGCTTATAACAGTGGGGCTGTAGGGCTTTTAGAAGATGTGTGCGAGACTAGGCAAGGGCAACCTTTTGGTTGCATCCATAATTAGAGGGGCTAAAGCACAATTA
>NW_010237578.1:0-3227 GCF_000690775.1 Eurypyga helias | reverse complement strand
AGAGGATTAGCAAGTGTACGGGAGTCAAGGAGCAAGACAGTAAGAGAGAAGGTAATGGACCCGCACCCTCCCTCACCTCTGCCCCGAGCATGACGTACTATGGAATGAAATACTCCCTTGGTCAGTTGGGGTCAGGTGCCTGAGCTGTGTGTCCCCTGCACTGCCTGTAGCCAGACAGCGAGAGCTGGGAACGCAGTTGCAGTGTCAGAATCATCAAGTGGAGAAAGACTTTGAATCTGATGCAGGCATTCCCCAGCACCAGTTAAGAACTTACCAGTGCTGCTCTCTGCATCCAGGAACATCTTCATAGCAGCCATGGTAAAGAAAGTTAACTCTTTCCTGGTCAAAACCAACATGACATATAAAATTAGTTTTTTTCATAACCATATAATCTAGTGAGAATGCTGCAGACAATTATAAATGACCTGCAGTCTGAGTTTTATAAGTGATGCTACATACATGCTCCATAACAGTCTTCAGACAGCAGCCAAATTTCCTGGTAATCACTTATCAACTTCTGGTGTGTTCTTCTGAAATCTCATATTCCTTGAGGTTCTATAATTCATTTCAAACAAATTTTAAATTGTTCCTTGAGAGATAAAAACTCAGAGAACCATCTAGTTTATTTATGTCTAATAATGAAAATTACATGTTCCGACCACCCAGTAACCATATCTCAAATGTTGTAAAGAGGAATTTGATCGTTGATCACTCCTGGTGACATTCCATTTTGTTTCAAAAGGAATTAGGTAGAATTTCACAAAGTCATGTATACACCCAGTGGTTCTATTTGGACACACCTCATTTTCAGAAATTTATGTATTGCAGTGTGGAACACCCTTTGTTAATTTACTGTCCAACAGTAATCCAGGACATAGCACCTACCTTTGATATTTGGACGAGTGGATTCCCAATATCTCTTAAAACAAGAGTAATTTTTTTCCTTTTTCTTCAGTTTTCTCTTTGCCAAGTTATTCAGTGAGTGGGAATATCTGGACACCACATGAAGAAGAAATGACTTACCTGGAATATGTTTTCTCCCTTGAATTCTCCTGCTGATATTCTTGTTTGCATAAAATAGGGAGTCAGAAAATGGAGCCAGGGAATGAATTATTTTACTGGGTGATGGTATGGACATGTGTGAAGTGAGAAAATTTGTTTTAAATAATTAGAGTGCTTCTAAGAATAAAAAGAAGAATCAATTCTTTCAGGTAGTACGACTCTAATCCCCAAAAGATTCACATTTATCAAAACATACAAAGGCACTTGTTTCTATTTTCATTAATTACCACCTCTTTAGGCAAGAATCTTTAGGTTTCTTCTTCCATTGTCTTCACTTGCCAGAGGTGGAAAAAAATCACCTGTGTGTCTCTTGTGATTAAAGCCTCACTTAAGGACTGAGGCTTCAGAAACTCTTGAGTTTTTCAGATGTTTTTACATTCTGCAGTCTATCTCCATGGAGTTCCTTGAAAAGTCAGGGAAAGCAGTTAGGGAAAAAAAAAAAGAAAAATATTGAAAAAAAAAACACTAAAAAAAAAGGTGAAGGGAGAGAGAGAGAAAAAAGCAATAATAAGATAACTAAGCAAGAATTTATATTACACAGCTATCTTCTCAGAATACATAATATAATCTATAATGCTTCTAACTTAGAAGTCAAAGTACACTTTCAAAAACCTTTCACAGGAAAGTACATTTCATGTGCCTTCTACTCCAATTTTTCTCTACTAACTCAACTTTTTAAGGCCTTCAGTTTGATCAACTTTTAAACAATCTAGTTATATTTTGCAAATATAATGACAGCTCTTTCTCTTTCTTTTGCATTTTTATGGGTATAAAAAGTTCTCATCCATGTTCTTTTGCTATGAATTGTAAATTAACAGATCCCATGAATTTAAGCCTAAATTGAGTGAACAATCTCTGATGTAATTTATCAGTTAATCCCTGATGAACCTAGTGAAGTCAGTGGGAAGATTCACATTCAGTGAGTCTCTTCAGTGAGAATTGGTTCAAGACCTTAGCAGTGTTTAAAGTATTCACTGAATTTAAGCTCCAGATGCAATATTGTGCCCACAATATTGATGGCAGTAAACCAGACAGGCAGACCTGAGTTAGGAGCAAAATGAGCTATTGGTGCATTCATTTGTTAAGATCACAGAAGTAATAAAAGAATGGAACACAGTAAAGTAGCACAAAGAATGATTCAGCCATTGTATGCAGTTTCTTATATCAGCTAGTCAAACCTGATTGCATGGGATTTTGGTTTGTTTTTTTATTCTTTCTTGGTCCTTTATTTTTCTTTTGTTGTTGGTGTTGTTTTGTTGTTGTTGTTGTTGTGTTGTGTGGGTGTTTTGTTGTTGTTTTTGCCTTTTTTGGGGGGTGTGGGGGTGTGGGTGTGTGTATCCCTAAAACTAAGCAGAACAAAACAAAGCAAAACAGTTTAACAGTGACAAAAAAACATGACCTGATAAAGGATATGATAACCATTTATTTTAAAAAAATAAGTCAATACTTCTACTGCACTTAGGGTAGACTTCACCACATCTAATGCTTTTCAAAAGTAATGTGTTCAGTCAAAACTTGCTGCTTCCTGTAGCCCATAGTTAGAGGTGGACCCTTCCAGGTATCCCTAAGTAATTGTCCCTTGAACACATTTCTCTGCTCTCTGACTAGGGTAGATAGATGTTAACCATTCAGATAGCCAAAGCTATTTACACTGATGGAAAATGTTTGGTCAATAATTTGTTTTATTAGGTATTTATTTCACCATGTTACCAATAAAGTGTATTTTAGTATCTGTCTTACAATTACAGAGAAAATTAAATACATTACTGCAGGAGATAGACTAAAGAGATAGAAACTAAAATGAGATATATTATTAGCTGAATATTCAAAACAAATGATTCTATGATAACAATATCTCTGGTTCATTTCAATTGAGTTGGAAGGAACCTTAAAGATCATCCAGTTCCAACCCCCCTGCCATGGGCAGGGACACCTTCCACTAGGCCAGGTTGTTCAAAGCCTCATCCAGCCTGATCTTGAACACTTCCAGGGATGGGGCATCCACAGCTTCTCTGGGCAACCTGTGCCAGTGCCTCACCACCCTCTCCAGTTTTTTTTAATCTAACCCTCTCCACTTGCAATTTAAACCCAGTACTCCTTGTCCTGTCACTACCAGTCCTTGTAGAAGTCCCTTCCTGGTTTCCTTGTAGACCCCCTTCAGGTAC
>NW_010237577.1:1651-8683 GCF_000690775.1 Eurypyga helias | reverse complement strand
TCTATGATTCTATGAAATAAAGTTTCTGTGAAGGTTGATATTTAAGTTCCCAAAACCTTCTATTCTGTCAGAATTAGAAAGACAGCACTGAGAGGAGAAGGGTAATGTACAAAAACATTTAATGGAATCTTATGCAACATTTCTCTGCTAGTTTAGTCTTCCCAAATTGTTCAGAGTTTTGGTTAAACTGATTAGGTCAAATAATGTCAATAAATGTTTAATTCCTCTTTGGTATCTGTTTGCTGCAGGTGTTGACAAGCATGGAGTTGTGCCTGATTTATTAGTAGAGCCAACCCATAAAGCTGTGGTGGAGTACAGCTGGGCTTTCATTTCAGTTCCTCAGTACTGGGGTGTGGGTGGTGGGGGAAATGGTAAAACCAGTGCCCCTTGAACAGAACTTGAAAAAAGTATCCTGTGATAGACAAAATGTTACACCTGAGTGATCTCTTTACCAGACTGCAAAGCAGATGCCATGCAAAATTCAAGGCCTAATGTACCACTCCTTATCAAAGATACCCATAAGGATGCTTCTGTCAAATTGGACATGTAAATCTTTTTTTATATGTCTCATAGTGTTTCCTAAGCTAAGCCCTTTTTAGCAAGGAAGACACTAAATGATTCCTTTCAGGTTCATGATTTTATTATAATTCATCTTGCTAATCTTGTTCTGACATTGATATGTGGAATCACCCATTTCTCCAGCTATGATGTGAGGGCACAGATATTTAGTTTTTAAAAATAATTATATCATAATGATTTGTTGACTACTAAATTATATGGAGACCAACTGCTTCCTGAAAAGGCATACCCTTCAAGTTTAAGCAATCTTACTTCATTATTTGTATGTCTTATAAGAAATTCTCAGAGAAGGCTGCTGCTATATTGTTGAAATTTAAGCTTTTGCAGTTGTCAAGTCTTTGTCATTTATGTATGCTGCTTAGAATTGGGAATTCAACTCTAAAATTATTTCAAAACAGAAAAAAATACATCTGAAAAAGTCACAGTAACTGTTCTGAAAGATGCATGAGAGTGTAAGGATACCAAATCCTGTAAAAACTTGCCAGCATATTTAGGTTCTTTCAAAACTCCAGTTTTAGGATGCATTTTTCATGTCTTAATATTTGTTGGTATCTTGATCCTAAAGAACTACCACTGAAGGTTATTACACTACTATAAGGAAGACTCTAAGAAAGTTTGTCCATGGACATCAAATTCATAGGGCTCAGGGTGTTCTTCCCTTCAAATCAGTTTGTTATACAAATTCTGCATCATACTTCTAACTGCTCCTGGAGCTGTGGAACTGATAGTATGGCACAGCACATCGATGAGAAAGGCCACATTTTTGGAACAGGCACAAGAAATTTGTTGAACAGAGTACCTGCCCTATTATCTTTTTGTCGTCTCCAGTCTGGGTTAGAATATCTTACACCATGTGCAATGTCCATTGGGGAAAATCTCTCCCACAGTTCAAAGTTCTTGACCTTATCAGAAACTCCTGGAGAAGTGGAGATAGGCAATTCACAGACTTCTGATTGCTTCTTTCCTACATTCCCATCTTAGAGAATAAAATCCTTTTTTGCATCTGAACATTTTTTACTGAAAATATCAACTTTGTCCCCCAATCCAGCAGCAGTACTTAATTTCTGCAAATAATGTAATTCATTGGAGTAATGTTGCACAACAGTGAAGCAACAAACTGACTTCTCTTTGCCCTACCACTCTTGCTATGGTTAGACCTTTTAGCCACATCATAAGAAGATTTGGGGGAGGGGAGGAAAACCAGTTATTCCCTTATGTCACATGAATATGCAAGACAGCCCGTGATAGAAGTGTTATTTTTAGGAATTAAATTGTTGAGAAAACAGAATAATTAGGCTCTTGGAGTGGCATGCATAAAAGTTCAATTCTTATGTGCAGATCTCTTACTTACAAAATAAAGAATTCACATATAGGCACAAGCTTTGGCAAAAGGAAGCTTAGAATCCTCTGAATGAAAAGTCCTATAAAAATCTATTCTTATACACCGTTTCTGTCTTTGATCTGGTGTTTTGGAAGCAGCAGCAAGAAATAATGTCAAAAAAGACAGTAATTAATGATGCTAGGAATTAATCACAGCTGGAGTATGTATGAACTTTAGGTGACAGCACTCAGGCAAGCTTGCAATAAAATCAATTCATGCCTAAACAAGGTTGGTTTTTTTGTGTGCGTTTGGTTGGTTGGTTGGTTGGTTTTTTGTTTGTTTTTCCTTGGTTTGCTTTTTACAGACGATCAAAAAAGTTCTGTCCCTGAAGTCATTGGGATGAAATCAAAGAAACTGGATCAAGATACGGGAACTGGGAAAGCAGCTTGTTTGGCAAGAAATTACTATACAAAGAACATCAGCTTGGAGATGTCCCCTGGTGAGGTTGTATATGAACAGAGTGCATCCATTTTGACATCAGAAGGGTCTTACAATGCTATTAAGGTGGTGAATGTGGCAAATAGCCCAGAGGTGACCTGCATGGCCAAATACAATGGAAGCACTATTACAGTCAACATAACATCGCCAGGTACTGTTCTTTGGTACAGCTGCAACTTATCTCTTGAGGCTTGTCTCCTAGTCCTTGCTATTTCTCCTGCTAGTAAGCATTGCCCTGGGTAACCAGTAGCAATTGGAAAGACAACTGATACAAAAGCAGGTAGAGCTGAAAGCAACTAAAATTAGTGGTCTTAACTGTTTTAATTTAGATGGATTGTGTTTGTCATCATGAAGTTCATTCAAACAGTAAACCCAAAGCATCTCAGGAATTCTTTTGTTTCCTGCAATTGCATGGAGAAATTTTCTCCTTAAATTAATGTTAGAATTAGTGACTGGTCATCTGAGCCTCATACTGAGCTACCCAAATGTTCCTATGGGAAAGATCATACAAACATTTTGTTTAATAATTTTTAAGGTTTTGATATAGTTTATAATGCCTTTTCTTTATCATGTTACAGAAAGGAAGTCTGAAGAATCAGAAACACAGAAAGTTTGCAACACCACAGACACCTCTGCACAAGGTGAGTTACCTAAATAGATTGTGAAATTACATTACTGTGATGGGGATAAATGCACTGAAATGTATTTCTCAGCATTAGAGGAATCAGAATACAACATAATAATCCAACACAATCTGCCTTTTCAAGGTAGCTAGTTTAGTAACAGACAAACAAGAGGAAGCAAAATCCAATCAAGACAAGCATTCTTCTCCCCTGTTGTTGTCATATTTCTCTGTCATCATTTCCTTTGCTGCTGTTTATTTCCCTTGAAACTATTACCTGTGGTTTTTTCCACTTTCTGCCAATATCACAATATCCAAATTTAGACCATGATCTCTCCCATCTTTTCTCTATTACTAAGCAGATACCAAAGTGGAGAAAGTGAACATGCTGTCTATGACTGTGTTGGGTTTGAGAGTCCTGTTGGCAAAAAGTATTGCCTTCAATACACTCATGAGTATCAAGTTGTTTCTTTTCTGAGGTAAGGAAGCACATAGCTGCATCTGTAGAAATACTGGAAGCACACACCAGGAATGACCACCTGTCTTTGTGTAATTCTCTAACCTCATCAGCAATGATACCTGTTGATCTGCTCCTGTTTCCTTTAAATAACTCTTACAGGTTTCTGGGGAAAACAACAACAACAATAATAATAATACCTCCAAACAACCAAAAAAACCACCAAACAAAACACAAAACCCAACTAACTTCAACATCCTCACCAAACCATAAATTAAACAGCCCCATTCTGTATCCAAAGCCCAGTTCTTGGTGGCTAGTCCCCAAATTTTCTTTGCATGAAACTTGCTTTGCCGGAGTAACTCAGGTGTTACCAAAAGTGCCTAAGATATCTCAATGACTATTTCAAGTGGCAGAGCACAAAGCCTGGAGAAAAATAAAGACAAATAAGGAGTCAAAAACAAGGTGCCCAAAACATAAACATGTGACATAGTAGGAGAAAGGAGAGGAGGGGGGAGGATTTTTAAATTATCGATTTTTAAGTATCCAGAGAGGCACAAAAGATAGTCCAGCCTAACTTTTGTGAGTCTACATATCTTGATCTGACAGCTATCAAACAGTGGCATGTAGGCCCAATTGCATTGAATGGAGTTTAAAACACACTTTGTTCTTCCAGACAGTGGGGAAGCAAGGCAACAGCAATCTGAAGAATGGCAGGAGAGAGCATGTACCAGCATCACGATGGGTTGAACAGCCAATGTCACATCTACTGGCAATACCTAGACCACAATACAACACCTTCCCCTTAAGACATTTTATACTGTTGAATCCTGCCTAGCTAGTTCATTTAGTTTGAAGAATTGCAAATGATCCTGCTGTTTCTTTTTCTCTGTGAACTGAGGAGAGTGTATTTTTCCTCATCCTCCTGCTAAGCAGAAATTGATGTCCCCACTCTTACAGCATTTTTCATAGAAGCATCCAACCTGCTTCAATAGTTTTGAAAAAATCAATCCTCACTATAGATACATGACCCTTTTAAAACCCTTTTTACAGGCATGTTGCATTGCTATCTGTAGAACTGGTGCATTACTGCCGAGATAATTCAGGCACAGTAGATGCTATTTATAGCTTTAATGTGTCTCAGGTAGCTTTAACGGCAATAAATTTATAGTGTAGATGAGAAGACCTGTGTTGAATCTGAAGTGATTCAATTCAACCAGATAATGTCAAACAATAGGAACATTTCTTTATGAAACCTGTATTTCTTCTGTAAAGTGTATGGCACATGCATTTTAGGTTACTGTAATAGTGACCAAAATAAAGTTTTACAAAGCGAAAATGCTGTGGTTTGTTCTGTGCTTTTTCTTCAAATTTGGGATGGAGATTGCTTAAATCCAACTGTCCTAATGACCAGTGGGATTAGAAATACAACATTTCCTGTTGCCTGAATTTGTTATTGTTATTTGACCTTGTAGAGGGAAGTGGAGATTGTCTTTGGTGCATGAAAATGGCCATGAATTCTAGAATTAAGAGATTCAAATGAGGGCTGATCTTTCAGAATTTGTCTTAAGAGACCCCAACAAGACTTTTTGTATCATAGCAGAAGTGGACACATGTCTAAGGAGAAATCAGTTAGCAGATAGCTTGATAAAAGCACGAGGAAGGAAAATACACATCTCAGAAGAGAAAAATTATGCTGGTTCTTTTCTACTCATCAATACTAGGAAGAGGCCAACAGGAAATAAGGTAAGGTAGTTTGATGGAGGTTTCCATAGCATAGCAACTTGGTTATTAGTCAAAAACACCCCAACACACGCATTCCGCAACTGATCTTTCTCTCACAAGCAACAGGCAGGATGCTGTGGTCAACACTGATGACTAAGTTACACCATGCAAGATTAACTCCCCCTTGTTTTGAAAAACACGTTAACCACATCCTGAAGGGGAAATAAGGTTTTTCACGTATTGACTGAGTTAGTGTTGGCTTCAACACAGCCTCTACAGAATGCATATAAGGTCTGTTTAAATAAGCTTTGCCAGGTTAGTCCCTCAGATCCTGAAGACACCTAGAGAAAGACCCTCACCCTATGCAGAAGATAAGTCAAATTTTCATGACAAATCCAAACCCACTAAAATGCTTATTTAGTACATTCTACCACCATAGTGACAAAGGATGAGGAAAAGGGTGAGGTACTGAGTGCCACCTTTGCCCCAGTCTTTAATAGCCAGACCAGTTATCAGCCCCCTGAGCAGGAAGACAGGAATGGAGAGCAGAATAAACCCCTTATAGTCCAGGAGGAAACAGTTAATGACCTACTATGCCACTTGTATGCTCACAAGTCGATGGGACCGGACAGGATTAATCCAAGGGTACTGAGGGAGTTGGTGAATGAGCTTTCGAAGACACTCTCCATCATTTACCAGCAGTCCTGGTTAACAGGGGAGGTCCCGGAAGACTGGAGACTCACAAGTGTGACGCCCATCTACAAGAAGGGCCGGAAGGAGGATCCGAGGAACTACAGGCCGATCAGCCTGACCTTGGTACTGGGGAAGATTATTGAGTGGTTCACCTTGAGTGAGCCCACACAGCAGGTGCAAGACCTAGACCAAGTTGGAACTAGACGATCTTTAAGGTCCCTTCCAACCCTAACCATTCTATGATTCTGTGATTCTATAACCAGGGGATCGGGACCAGTCAGCATGGCTTCCTGAAGGACAGGTCCTGCTTGACCAACCTGATCTCCTTCTATGAGCGGGTGACCTGTGTGGTGGATGAGGGGAAGGCTGTGGATGTTGTCTCTCTGGACTGTAGTAAAGCCTTTGACACGGTCTCCCACAGCATCTCCTAAAGAAGTTGGCAGCTCATGGCTTAGACAGATGGGCTCTTCACTGGGTTAAAAACTGGCTGGAGGGCAGAGCACAGAGGGTTGTGGTAAATGGAGTTAAGTCTGGTTGGTGGCTGGTCACAAGTGGTGTCCCCCAGGGCTCAGTGTTGGGGCCGGTCTTGTTTAACATATTTATCAATGATCTGGATGAGGGGATTGCAAACTCAGTCAGTTTGCAGACAACACCAAGTAGGGTGGAAGTGTTGATCTGCTGGAGGGTAGGAGAGCCCTGCAGAATGACCTGGACAGGCTGGATCCATGGGCTGAGGTCAGTTGTATGAGGTTCAACAAGGCCAAGTGCCGGGTCCTGCATTTAGGTCACAACAACCCCCGGCAGCGCTACAGGCCTGGGGAAGAGTGGCTGGAAAGACGTCAGGCAGACAGAGACCTGGGGATGTTGGTTGATGGCAGCTGAATATGAGCCAGCGAGTGCCCAGGTGGCCCAGAATGTCAATGGCATCCTGGCCTGTATCATGACCAGTGTGGTCAGCAGGAGCAGGGCAGTGATTGTGCCCCTGTACTGGGCACTGGTGAGGCCGCACCTCGAGTACTATGTTCAGTTTTAGGCCCTCCACTCCAGGAAGGACATAGAGATGCTGGAGCGTGTCCAGAGAAGGGTGACAAAGATGAAGAAGGGTTTGGATACCAAGTCTGATCAGGAGCGGCTGGA
>NW_010237577.1:1014-1385 GCF_000690775.1 Eurypyga helias | reverse complement strand
AGGCTGATTGTAGCAGTTTCAAAAAGGCCAAGTGCTGGGTCCTGCCCTTGGGTCACAACAAGCCCTGCAACGCTACAGGCGTGGGGACAAGTGGCTGGAACCCTGCCCAGCAGAAAAGGAGCTGGGGGTGTTGGTTGACAGCTGGCTGAATACGAGCCATCAGTGTGCCCAGGTGGCCAAGAAGGCCGAAAGCATCCTGTTCTGCATCAGGAATGTTATGGCCAGCAGGACTAGGGAAGTTATCAAGCCAGGAGGTTCCTGGAATGCATTGATGACATCTTCCTTGTCCAAGGGATAGAGGAGACAACGAGGAGGGGTGCCATGCTGGACCTTGTTCTCACCAACAGGGAGAGGTTGGTCAGGAATGTGAT
>NW_010237577.1:0-633 GCF_000690775.1 Eurypyga helias | reverse complement strand
AGATCAGGTTAGGAAAGCCAAAGCCCTGACAGAATTGAACCTGGCCAGGGACATCAAGGCCAACAAGAAGGACTTCTATAGGTACATAGGGGATAAAAAGAAGACCAGAAAAAATGTGGGCCTTCTGCGGAAGGGAATGGGAGAGCTGCTTTCCCAGGATATGGAGAAGGCTGAGGGACTTAATGCAAGTTAAGCGAGGTGATTGTTCTGCTCTACTCTACTCTGCTCTCGTGGGACCCCACCTGGAGTACCTGTGTCCTGCTCTGGGTCCCCCAACATAAGAAGACTATCAACTGGTGGAGTGAGTCCAGAGGACAGCCACAGAGATGATTAGAGCATTGGAGCACCCCTCCTGTGAGGACAGACTGAGACAACTGGTCTTGTTCAGCCTGGAAAACAGAAGGCTCCAGGGAGACCCTATAGCAGCCTTCCAGAACCTACAACATGAACATGAGCCAGCAGTGTGTGCTGGCAGCCCAGAAAGCCAATTGTATCCTGGAATGAGAAGTGTGGCCAGCAGGTCGAGGGAGGGGATTCTCCCCCTCTGCTCTGCTCTTGTGCGACCCCACCTGGAGTGCTGTGTCCTGTTCTGGAGCCCTCAGAATCAGGAGGATATAGGCCAGTTGGAGGGAG